>NC_030424.2:5622500-5830000 GCF_001660625.3 Ictalurus punctatus
AACATTATAAATAAAAATGTCATGAACTTAGAGATTCACGGATTTAAAACGACTACACTGATAAAGACGACTCATTTACAAGCTCGAAGAATCCTTAATACGGGACGTACAAAATTATTTCTAAAGGTTTCTCTTCCGTTGGTCGAAAATTGAAATTGAACAGACCATCAAAAGCCCGATTAATTTCATTAACTCATGTTTTTTCTCCTTACATGTGAAACATCCCAACACGGCTAAATCAACCCTTAATGCTAATGCATAAAGCAAGATGCTACAGTTATGCTTTCAAAGTGCACTTTTCAGCGTGATTTGTAAGCCGTTAAAACAAATTGCGGGAGAGAAAAAAAAAAGTGAAGACATCGATTATGAAGGAAAACAAGGCGACCCTGCAGCCTGCAGCGACACTTGGTAAGGACTCCACGCCGAGTCATCTGTTCAGAGGAGCAATCCAGTCAGCGTGTGTTTCGATAATACACCACTCTAGAAATAGGAGTGAGGCTCTCTTCTTAAGAGAAGGCTCATTCTCAATCAACATCCCTCTCCATGCAACCACAAGCACTCAATAACTGTTGATTACTTAAGTCATTTTGTGCATGCCCAAACAGAAGTGCCTCTGTGGAATACCAATTGCACTTGCAACGACTGGAGCTTCGGAAAACAAAAAAGGGTCATTGAGGGCATGAGTTACAAAGGCAAAGATTCCCAACGCTCCGGACCCCCAGAGCACAGAGCGATGAGCGAAATGAGATCAGCTAATATTCTGCGCGATTGCGTGTGCAGAAAATGTACTAACGCTCTGATTGATGAGCAAGCGGCCTGCCAATGATGTCAGTAAACACACGGCATCTTTGAGGGACGTTCAAAAGCTTGCCGTTCCCATCCTTCATGTGGGTTGACGGGAGGAATCGGAATGAATAGAAGAAGTGGAAAGGAAAACAATGTTAGGGACACAACCCAGTGTTTCCATATGCTGTCGTATAAGAGTCGGGGCCAGTTTTACGGGGTGAGCCTCATCACTCAAGTCAGCATGGCTCAAAATCGCTTTTACTGCCAACCTCCAATTTTCATAATGCACTAGTGCTTGTGTTAGGCTTGAAAAGCGCTGGGTGCTGGGATGCAAGCCCTAATTGGAGGGAGCGGATGAGCTTTCCTGGATGGACATCGGTATTAAAAGCCATTCCGCAGTTTTCCTCCATCTGCCTTTGCTACTAGAGCCCGGTTAGGATTAAGTGGCCAAGTGTCCATAAACGTAATGATGATGATGAGCATATGGAGTGGCCTGAACTGCAATCCCACATCCTGCTCCACTGCTAAGAGAACCTCGCTGTTTCCAAGTGCGTCGTTTCCGTTCACAAACGCACATGTGTGAGGACATTAATGACGTGACAAAAGATGCCTGTGTATAGAGATGTTCGGTATGTTATAACTTCAGTCCAAGAAAGAGACACGGAGAGAAAGAGTGAATAACAGAGAGAAACACAAACAAAAGAAACAGACAAAAAAAGAGAGAAGCAGATGAAACAGAGAGAGAGAGAGAGAGAGAGAGAGAGAGAGAGAGAACGAGAGAGAGAGCAACAGATATAATGAGAGCTTCAACTGAACAAAGACAACCAGTTGACAAAAGAGTTAATTCCTTACAGACTTATTTCATCAAACAGTCGGCATGGAGTTTCCCCTTTGTTTCGGCGCCCTCCTTCCTCAGGTATATCAAAAGTGTCACTAATCATTTTAAACTATGCACTTTTATGTTTCCTCTCGATCTCTTAGCTTTCTTTGCCTTCTGTTCTTTGATATAACAAGGACAGTTCGAGACAAGGCTTCAGTTCAGCTACAAGAAGCCTAAAGATCTGGCTGAGCAGAGAGGAGGGAAACGTGTGGTATTTAAAATTTATACTTCCTTGTGTCTTTGTTTTGAACTTGAACATTTTTCTTGCAGAACTTCGACTTTGCTCTTCGCCTGTTGTTCGTGCTGCAAGCCAGGGCCTTGCTTTCGATGGTTGGGACGAACGCTAGCGCTAACATGCCGTTTCTGGCTCCGATGAAATACCGGAGCGCACGTAAGCTCTCGATGCATTCTGCTGAATCGATAAGAAAAGCCAGTCCCTGAGAAATGGCTTGGTTTTATCTCCTCTGAGACAATTATTTACAAAACACAACCTCCTTCCATTCTAGGAACAAACTGGCCTCTTTTGTGGAACCCAGCAGGATTTGAGGGACGGCACAGTGACAAAGAGCACCATGGCTGGGTAGAGATAGATGAAAGGTCCTCTCTTTGGTACTTATTCTGGTTTTTACCAGGATTAAGAACAATTGCAGAGGTGGTTATGAGGCCTATCTTGTGTTTGTATGCCACTGCTTTAGCTTTGATCAGATGATTGAGATGTCTGCTGTGAAAGGAGCGCTAGATTACCCTACACACTGCCTGGCTGGAGGCCTCCTAGACATCTGGACTGGAGGGAAGAATGAGACTGATCAAATTGGTATAATAAAGAATCCTGCGATGTGTGAGGGGAAAAATCACCACATGAAATGCGACTTCTGGTTCCCCAGACCTACGACATGAGCAGTGAGAGAAAGAGGCATCTACAAATACTAAACACAACCAAATCCAACCCCTCCTTCAACCTTATACATTGGTTCGTCTCTCTCTCTGTCTCTCTCTCTCTCTCTCTCTCTCTCTCTCAATATATATATATCTCCCAGTGCTCGATGCATGCTTCCCAACACCCGCCCTGTGTGTAAATCAGCGTAATAAGTTCCCACACCATTAAAAAAGGAAGCATGAACCGAGCCCTATTTAACCAACGACTTGTTACCTTTTATTTGCCATAAGAAGGTCATAAAAAGGAACATTCCAGAGCCATAAGAGTCATAATTAAAATCAACAACAATTTAACAGTGGGAAAGTGCGACTCTTAAGCACTGTAATAAACTTCCAATGGTTGGTCTTGAATTGCATGTCTTTGTGTGTGCGTGTGTGTGTGTGATTGGGTGTGCATGTGTTATCTGCTGTTGGAGCGGACAGGGCTGGTCTTTTAGATCACCAGCAGCAGGCATTGTTCTCTGTCAGGCAGCATATGTGGAACATCTCCCGCTGGCCTGGTGGTGAAAGCCTGCTTCAGCGTGATCAAACGGCTCACGCTGCCTCGTGCCGAGAGGTGCGATTCAGCACTAAGGCTGGAGAAATCTACCACACGCCATGTTACATATGAAAAGCTTACAGTGTATCGATTTAGTGACAGACTGTTCATGTTTACACTGAATAGAAGCAACTTTGTTTCAATTTTAATTGGAATGTGCAGGTTAATTTATTGTTTCATTGTTAAAAAAAAAAAAGAACAACAACAACAAAGCTAAACATTTCAAATCTGATTTGTTCAGATGATTGGATTAGCTTTAGATGCACATCACAACCAAGAAGATCTTTGCTCAGCTGTTGTAGCATGAAGAAAATAATAATAAGACATGGTTGTAGTGCACTGACCTGCTGGAGGGAGCGAGATGCTGGAGGACGTGCTCTCCACACAGCCCTGACTGTTGCAGGCTCTCACGCTTACACTGTAGTTGGAGAAGGGAAGCAGACCTCCGACAGACACCCAGTGTCCTGCTGTAACCGTGGTGAGCAGCGCTCGCGTCTCAGTGACCGGCTCTTCTGTTTCGCTCGAGTTCTCTCCTGTAAAACACCCCAACAGCAGCGCATTATTATTACTGATATCTCCAGCAATGGCGTCCCTACTTATATGCAATATTCCGAACAGGAAATGTTACAGCAAACATTACTCCAACTCTAATTTTATTTGGCGTATACGTTTATATGTATCAGGAAGTTTTCTTGGTGTTTGTTCACAAAGATACAGTTTACAGCAAACACATCACTGACAACACAACACAATTACCGTCTTCATATACAAATATTGCACCTTAAGCAGAAATGGTAGACTCGGTTGTAATTTACATTACAGTGGAGGCAGAACTAACAGCCACAATAAATATAATATAATATACTTAATAATAGCAAACTGTAATGCTACAGCATACAAACACAGTCTATACTGTTGTGTGCTAACTTTGAGGGGACAGCTTGAGGAAGAAGGGGGCGTGGCCAGACATACATAACATGTGTATCATATATGTGTCACGTCATTACAGTGGGGGGAAAAAATACCAGAAGCTGGTTATGCTGTAGCCATAGTTCTTGTCACTAGCATTAGCATTTAGGCATTATTTTATTTTTATGATCTGTTAACAAGATCAGGAATGCTCACAAAACTAAAGTTAATAAATAAAGCTATTAACCATAACTAAGCCCATTATGAATTTGAAATAAAATGTATATAATCTACGTGTGCATGTTCTTGGTGTTGATCATGAGTGTAGATGTTTACTAAAGTTTTGTATAAACTTTTTGAACTTAATTTGAGCTCCCATTAATGTCTAGCGAGCAAAGATACTGACGGCTTTACCTGTTTAACAAGCACTGCGCTGCTCTGAAGGCAGAAAGCATTTTCTTATAGGATATCAATGGGCTAAAAGGAAAAAAAAAAAAAAAACACACTACGAGATACAACACAATTTATTTATTGTCCATCTTAAAGCTGCAGACACCGTGTTTCCTGACCGACATTTAAATCATCCAGTTTCATAGCCATGGTAATAGTTGGAATCTATCGGTGATTCCTGATTCTCTCATCAAATCGTCCTAAGCCTACTTGCTACATCATCAATCATTACACCCCCCAATCCCCCCACCCCTGACCCCCATGTCCCCCACTCCCCACCCCCCATGCTCCCCCCTTCATGCACAAATTCACATTCCACTGATGGGGATAATTCTGGAGCTCTGTATGAACAAATCTTATAATAAAATAATAATAATAATAATAATAATAATAATAATAATAATAATAATAATAATAATAATGTCACAGTAAATCATTCAGTGTAAATAATTTACATACAACATATTTATTTTGATCGCTACCAAAAAGGCACAAGTACATTTATGGCAGTTGTAGCTCAGCTTGGATGAAATTTAATTTCTTTTCCTCTTCATTCTTCTGTTTCTGTCTTTGATCTCTGCCTTTAGCCAGCTGAATACTTTTATGAATGAATGAATGAATGAATGCCTTTTATTGTCACTATACATATGTACAATGAAATTAAGAGCCACTCCTTTTTGTTCCATGCAAACATGTACATTCAATACACAAGAAGAATAAACAGATAATACACAGATAAATAAACAAGATAAATAAACAAAATAAATAAGCAAGATAGATATGCAAGATAGATATTGGGGTGGATGGGGGAGGTACTATGAAATGCACAGTTTTGAGACACTATATACATATGCTGTGGACTCAGTACATGTGTTTGTTTATCATGGTAATAGCTTTCGGGAAGAAACTATTCCTAAATCTACTAGTCCTTGTTTTGATGCACCTGTAATGTCTCCCTGAGGGCAACAGATTGAACAGATCAAAGCCAGGGTGAGTACTGTCCTTAATGATGGTTTTTCCTCTGCTGAGGCAACGGGAAGTGTAAATATCCATCAGGGAGGGGAGAGGGCAGCCAATGATCTTCTGTGCTGCTCTTACTACCCTCTGAAGCCTCTCCCTGTCTGCTGCGGTGCAGCTACCGTACCACACCGCGATACAGTATGTCAGCAGGCTCTCGACGGACGAGCGGTAGAAGATCAGCAGCAGATTGGAGTCCAGATTGTACTTCCTGAGAACCCTCAGGAAGTGTAGCCGCATTTGAGCCTTCTTGATAACCGCTGTGTTGTTGTCCGTCCAGGAGATGAGAAAGAATTATGCACATGATGCATAATGCCATGTAAATGATGTATGGTATAAACTGCATAAACTTGTGT
Organism: Ictalurus punctatus; assembly: GCF_001660625.3. Classification (NCBI taxonomy): domain Eukaryota; kingdom Metazoa; phylum Chordata; class Actinopteri; order Siluriformes; family Ictaluridae; genus Ictalurus; species Ictalurus punctatus. The sequence goes on from NC_030424.2 coordinate 5,628,373, forward strand.
GTCACTTTCTGTCTTTGATCTCTGCCTTTAGCCAGCTGAATACTTTTATAGGCTTAGTTCTGCAACGGTTTCACGCAACGACGTACATATGACGGCAAAATGAAGCGTATCACATATATATGCCATGTAAATACAGGAACGTGGGTGGGTTCTGAATTGGAATTGAATAGCTCTTGTCATGAGTCAGACACAAAATAAAAAAGTTTTTGTATATCTTTCTGTTTCTACACTGAAAACGTATCACTGCTGTACCGTGATCATACGTTCAGCGGTAAATTTCTTTCACCAATTTTCTGTTTCTATTTCTCAAACCATAGTTTTCCAGGGGTTTCTTTTCCAGTGAAAAAATGCAGTTGTTTTGAACCTTGTAATTGACTTATTTACACTCAGAGAATACACTTCCAAGATATAAACTGCCATTGCTTCCTTTAACGGCAAGGGTTTTCCCTTTCCACAACTTTTTTGAGAGTCTGAGAAAAAAAAAAAATGCAGCCAACATGTGCTTTATTCCCAGTAAAAGATAAATGGAAGTGTTTGGCAAGTAAAGAATATATCACAGTTAAAAAGTCTTTTCCCCCCTCTAGCTCTACATAAATCACAGTGCTAGTCAATATTTAATAATGCTAGCCTTGGTCCGCAGTCCCTTGCTCACTCCTGTCATGTGTAATAGCTCCCACTCCGATATCTCTGACATAAAAAGCTGGCTTTACGGCAATACTAACATGTAGAGGGGGTCATTACTGATCGACATTTCCCTTAATCTGTGACGGCCGGACACTGAACAATAAATTCTCCAACAATCCACTGGGAGAGATCAGTAAACTTATGCCTTCTACCTGCTGGTAGATTGCCTGCTGCTCGAGAGACATCAGACCAGATCCAAACACATGCACGTATACATGTTTTCTCTCATTCACCAAGAAAAACACTCTGGGTAAAAGGATATTCAGCTTTCTGTCCCACCCACTTTTCAGTAAATACCCCTGCACGTCAGAATCTCAGCTTCTCGGCTCAGAATACTACTTCAAATCCTCAATTCTGCATTTTTTATTTCACTCGATGTGGAAAACCTGTATATACACCAATATATGGCCAAAAGTATGTACACAATGGACCATCATACCCATACGTGTACGCCCACTTTAAAACCATGGGCATTAACACAGAGGCCTTCCACTAGATTTTATAATGCGGCTGTGGGGATTTGTCCTCAAGAGCATTATTGGGGTTAATGATAATGAGTCTTTATTAAATCACATATACATTACAGCACAGTGAAATTCTTTTCTTCGCATACCCCAGCATAAAAGGGAAGTTGGGGACAGAATGCAGGGTCAGCCATGATACAGCGCCCTTAAAGCAGAGAGGGTTAAGGGCCTTGCTCAAGTGCCCAACAGTGGCAGCTTGGCAGTGCTGGGGCTTGAGCCCACGACCTTCCGATTAGTAACCCAAAACCTTAACCAGCAAGCCACCACTGCCCCACTAATGTCAAGTGAGGAGGCCTGGTGCTATTCCAATTCATCCCAAAGGTTTCCACTGGGGTTGAAGCAGGGCTCGGGTCACTCTCCAAGCCTTGACTTCATGAATCACGGTTTGTGCACAGGGGTACTGTCATGCTGAAACAGGTTTGGGCTCCTTAGTTCCAGTGCTTAATGTTTCTAGTTCTTAATGCTGCAGCATACAAAGACATGCTATGCAAATTGTGTACTTCCAACTTTGTGGCAACAGTTTGGGGAAGAATCACATCTGGGTGTGATGGTCAGGTGTCCACATACATTTGGTTACACCTGTATTCCACAGGAAATGTTTGTATCTTCTGTGGCTTGAGACTGGAACCTTAAGCTCCCCCGCCAAAAAAGATTCTTTTGGAAACCCTTGATATTGTCCTATCAGAATCTATCTTGGGTGGCATACTCTCTCTCCTGTCAATCACAGCGAAACTAACCAATTATGAGCTCATGTATGTGGAAGTGGGTGGATAGAGCTTTCCTCGGCGTGTGTTATACCAGTGTCTAAGGTTGCATGAGCAACAGTTCAAAAAGATGCAGTTGCCTGGGTTCATGTGCCTTAGAGGAAGCATGTTACAGCCTTTGTGATAGCTTTCACTCTCCCTGGTAGCTGTTGGTAGCTGTCATGTAATAGAGGAGACCTGACTGGAGAGTAGGAATTAGCTAAGGCTTCATGATAAAGAAATCGTGATGACAGACTTGGAAATCTGACAGACTGGGAAGACCTGGTTCCTGCATGGCAGAAGTGCCATTAAAATCTTCCGGATATACAGTACACAAGATAGGCAGCAACCATGTGAATAATAATGCTTGCAACCGTGTGAATAATAATGCTTGCATTACCACCTCTTCTGTATGTGCGTGTAAAATCATGCGTCAAGTATAAAGCAGGCTGCTTCGCGTTGCTTTGCATGTCACACCACCTCGGTCTGGATTATTTTCCTAGAACACCACAACACAACTAAAATCAATACATTTCTAGATCTTACCGTCTTTTTAATTTTGGCAGAAAGTAAAGTTTGGACCAAAACTCTTTTTGTATTTTGTGAAGAGCGCCTACAATACGACGCTTTGTGGTGCACGCATTTAAACCTCAGACCACTAAACAAGTCTTGCCTGAGATGTAGAATACTTTACAAAGCCGCAAACGGGTACAAGGTTTTTCAATTTCCCAACATAATACATAGTGTGGCAAATCACTACATAGAGGCATGGTCCTGAGTGCATGTCCACTCTGCCTAGAAGTCGTAATACTGCAAAATGACTCCCTCGGTCAGAAATGTTTTGGATTCACACGCAAAACACCATTACCCCATCTGGTCTAAATAATGACTTTAGACTCAAGTGCTTTTTAAAGGACTGACAATGATTTACTCCTTGCTACTGGAGAGTTGCTTACTTTCTCTTCAAGTTGTGTTCAGTATGAGCAAGATATCCCACTGTAGTGTATAAACACAGACTTCAGACCCTGCTTTTGTGTTTGTGTAGTCTGTGGTTTATTCTATGAGACATTTATTACAATCCTTTGAGGTCGAAATGGAACCACCGAGACTTGATGTGGGCCTACAGAAATCCCATGATAAATATCTTTATCTTCCAATGTTTTCTGCCCTGATGAAGCACAACTAGGTTGAAATGTTGGCATATCGTAGGTAGGTACGACTGGTACGCAGCAACTGATCCTAACGCCATGAAAGCTGCTAATTTACAACTCGTTTTAAGAAACAGAGAATATGCACAGATCTACCAAAACTGTGGAATACATATTCAAACCATTTCCAAATTTCTCTTTTCTCACCCACAGATGCATATTTATAAGTGAAAGAATTATGCACATTATGCATAATGCCATGTAAATGATGTATGGTATAAACTGCATAAACTTGTGTGTCAGTTTTTTTCAGATAATATGCAAGATTTCTATGCAGAATGCAACCTATTTATTTATACCTCAAACTGGGTGCAAACAGTTGATACATTTGACCCTGTCACTGTAAATCAGAGTACAACAAGAAGTACAGTATTTCAGAGTAAAGCGTGGGATCAGAAAACACAAACTTTCAACAAGACAGGCAACCATACACTGTACACACACACATACATCTATACTGTGCACTTCTTATCTTCTTATTGGTAAACAGGAAACATGAAAGAAATATATATATATATATATATATATATATATATATATATATATATATATATATATATATATATATAAATAAAAAGCCAAGTGCTTATGAATGGCTATAATTTAAAACAATATCCAAGTCTTTCTGGATCGTTTGCTGAATGCAAACGTATATAATTTGCTGATGAGAAACAAATGTGAAGAAAGTGTTATATCATGAGGTAATCATCAGCCACACAAGCACATCCACAGATTAAGACAAACACTCTGAGGGCAACAGCGCATGGTAACAGGTCAGATGTGTAGATAAACTCCTGATATATGAACACTGAAAATCTATTCTAATAATAAGGGTTGATTACATACATACAAACTCACACACGTTTGCTCTCAAATCATACAAAAATCAGATAGATATAAAGTTTAAATAATGCGGGTGGCATGGTGGCACAGTGAGTAACGTTGTCACCTCGCAGCTCCACGGTCCCAGTTTGATCCTGAACTTGGGTTACTGAGGGCAGATCGATTGGCTGGGCTAAACTGGTGTATTCTATCTCATGCCCAGGTAGAGATGCACCGATATTAAATTTCTCAGCCGATACCGATAACCGATTATTCAGAGTAATATCGATAACCCATACCGATAGTTCTGCCTTGTATGCCTTCTTTTAAATGATTAATAATTCATTCCACAATTGTGAAGAAAATCTCCATTCAAAGTTGTTTCACAGTAACTGGTCTCATAAACAGAAAACACATTATTCAAATTCTGAACTTATTAAATGTTATTCATTTATATTAACAGAATTAATTGACTGAAATCTAAAAAAAAAACCATCTTGCTAGTCTCACATTCACTCACCACAAAAAAAAGCATTTCTACTCCATCACTGAACATCAAACTGGTAAGATATAATGTAAACTTTTTTATATATTAACATTAACTGGATATGAAATATACTACTCTACAAATATATTTTTCTGTGCAATATATACTTTTTTTTTTTATCAACTTTCATTTAAATCTTTCAACCATGTACTGGTGCTTTAATTCAGTGAGGCAAAAAACAAATTCGACTCGACGCTGAAACTCCCGCTTCACTGCTGCAGCGTCCGGTGTAAAATTTTAGAGAGATTACAGAGATTACAAAGTGCAGTTTTGTCGTCATTCCACACAAGAGACATCATCTTTACACACAGCACGAAATTGATGTGTTTTCCCGCCCTCTCCTGTTTGACAGGATATAATCGGCCCTGATCATCAGATGTTTTTAAACAGCGTTAAAAATGGCCTTTATCGGCCGATACATCTCTATGCCCAGGTTTTCCATGATAGTCTCCAGATTCACCATGACCTGACCAAGATAAAACGCTTACTGGAGCTGAATGAATGAATGAATACACAAATAATGTACACTTGATTGTTGGGCATATGCAGAAAGTGATGTGTGTGTGTGTGTGTGTGTGTGTGTGTGCGCGCGTGTGTATCCCCCATACACCACTATGAACATTTATCTCCAGGCGGTTCTAAAAAAGCTGAGCGCTTGTGGAGGTGAGTGGTGGGGTTGATTCGTTCTGAGTGTGCCATCACACTCTCTTTAACAAACCTGTCCACTTTTATCCCGCCAAGGGCAAGGAGCTTCTCCCTGCCTCCCAGCAGCCGGCCCAAGAGAAATGGCCAATGACAACAATTCATTTACGGCCATTATGGCATGCGAGCGCCATGCTAGGGTTCACTGCCCTTTTTGCATACTATGTGTAAACAATCATAGGGAAAATAACTGGAGTCAATATGGGAGATCAGAGGCGAGAGAGGTTGGGGGGGAGGTGTTTTTATATTCACTCAGAGTGCTGGTGAACTGTTGAGGAGAGAGGTCTGCGATTTACCTGATGACTGGAAGAAGGTTCCGGTAAAAAGGACTGAGTAACTGAGGTTGCCGTTGGGTTTGGCTGGCACTTCCCACTTTACCCAGACTGACTTTGGACTCTCGGGGAGAATTTCCAGGGGCAAGTTGCCAACTGGGGGCATTTCTGAAGTCCGCACCTCTGTCTGAAAGAGTGAGAAAAATGAAATTTACTGAGAGAACAGATCGTTCTTTGAAAATGTTCACACTGGTTATTATATAAGGTCAAACTCTCAAAACAGGTCAATGTCAACTATTTAAATACAGGATATTAAAATATCCTTCCAGGAATCCCCCCCCCCCCCCCCCCCCCAGCTTGTACACATTTCTCTCTAGCATATCTGTCTACTTGACAAAGCACCCAGGCCCCGTTTACTCCCATACCCCCCCACCCACACCCCCCCTGCACCCGTAAGTTTTTGCTGCATTGGCAAAAACAGCCATTTGCCTAAATATTGCACCCATATTGGAAAAATGCCCAAATCTGGCCCATCAATGCATTAACCAGCCCAGAATGGCATTTACACCAAATGTCAAGCGCGAGCAGAAGGTGCTTTATTGAACCGAGCAAATCGATCACCTTTATGATGTCGAGCTGCCATCTGACACTTTTGGGTATTTAGCATAATGTAAATGGGAACGGGCCCTCACCAAAGGGCCGAGAGCGCAGCCCTGAGCTGTGCACGCCTGAACACGGAAGCTGTGCAAACTCCAGGGAGAAAGACCGACGATCCCGAAGCTCGTAAATGAGGAATTCTGCCTCAGTACACCGTCCATCCATACGCCGTAGCTGCTGATCACACCTGCTCCACACACAAGATAAAAAAGAAAAAGAAAAAAAGGAACGGGATCAATTTGCCGTGTTATGTGTGATGTGTATGTGTGTAAAGCAGAGGTTAAACATATGAATATGGAAATGTATGGGTGTATTATAGTACAGTAATTGGTTGTAACACATTTCTACATTTGTGAGTGTGTATATATATATATATATATATATATATATATATATATATATATATATATATATATATATATATATATATATATATATATAGCCATGTAGAAGTTGGACGGATAACCTTCCAGCGAATATGGGAGGAAAAAAAACACATTTTATTTATAGGCCTGTTCACAGACATGTGTGTATCTGAATGCTTCCTGGTGTAAACAGGCCATTTTGTTTAAAGCTCTGTGTTAAAGGCAGCCATTAGGGAGCGAGGGCTGTAAAACATGGAAAGAGAGCCTTGTAATGCCGCTGCCCTATTTACAGCGATCCGTAGACGCTTGCTGCCCTTAACGAAGCATGGCTAAAGGTGCTCGGGGTCAGTGAGAGCAGGATAGCGATACCAGAGATGGACAAATATGTCAGTGCATATGGGAAAAGCCATGCTGTTACATACAGTCACAGTCTAACATGCATACCGATACAGATATACAAGAGTTTAACCTCAGCACATCGTTATACACATCACACTTATTTGCTTCAGAAGTATATTTCATTGACCTGGATACATTACTACACTAATATTAACAGATCTTTTTATCATCACAGAATAAGAGCTGCAGGTTCCTCCTCTCCAATACTTACTTACATTAAATTCAGAAACTATATCTATACACGCTTGCATTTGATCCATTTAGATAAACGTTTTATTGTTTATAGCTCAGTTTTAAGATATAAATATGAACGTTTTGGGCTCTACCCTGAGATAAAGACCAAATTAGTTAGATCAATCTCAGCTATTAAACAAATCAAGTAAATCAATATTTTATGACATATATTAAAGACTCAGGGGGGTTAAATGGGCAACCTAGAATTTTAATCTGCTATTCAAGAACATTCCACCGTAACTAGTGAATCTGCTGCACACGGTGGAATAATGTGCCTTCAGCTGGGCTTGTCATGGGAAACCTTAAAGTATGTTTGGAGAATTCTGAAAGTGCTAGTATATAAGTTATAAATAAAAATGGCCACGTCTGAACAGATATTTAGCAAGTTACATTTCTATCAATTTGTAATAAGAAAATACTAATAACGAGCTGGTGGATGTTAGAAACCATTCACTACCTTTGTAAAGCTTGCTTACATTACAACAGATTTGGCACATACTAAATAATTCATATTAATTCATATTGGTGTAATTAATATAGCTATTTTTTAACATAATTATTAATCATATATTTATATAATTTAAATTTAAAAAATATGTTTTACAATCTGGTCACAAGAAATAGGACTTACGTTTATGGAAGAAAAAAAAAAAGAGTCAAATAAAAGCTTTAAAATATAATTATACAATAAGTTGTGTAGACCATTATCACAGAGGAAATAACATGAATATGAAAATGTTTCAAGGTTATACAATTATATCTCATCAGGATTAATCAAAGGTCAAGGGCCAGCTCCTGAAGTATCGCTCTCACGCTGCCAGAGGAGCGAATGAGGAGAAGGCAGTGTGCTTGTGCCTGCCACTGTTCAAGCTGCAGTTCATAGCATCAGTCAAAAGGGAGCACTTTTTACCCACTTAAAATGCCACACTCTCTCTCTCCTCTCTCGCTCTCTCTCTCGCTCTCATACCACCACATAAAGCCATCCTACTTTCCTGCTTGTCGTCTGGGGGTGCTAGCCCATCATTAAAATGTGAAACACCTCTCACCTAACCAGAGCTCACCTTTTACCAGGGTCTGGCTTTGACTCCGCTCACTGCTGGATTTAAGCTGAGCACGAACCACAATAACACGTCTGTTAAATCATATAGAAATAATAATACTGCTGCAAACATCTGGAACTTTGAGCCAGAAATTTGGTCATATCATTATCATTTTCATAATTCATGCATTGATTTAATAATCGTATAGTTCTAATACATGTTGCCCTTGACCAATGGGCATTTACAATAACATTTATAATTACAGTTATTTTTTTAGGCTCTAAATTAAAATATTTATTCAGATACAATACAACATTAACACTTTTTTCCCCCCAACCAACAGTATACACAGATGTGTGGCTCACACATTCACACACTCAGATTTGATGCGACATTTATATTGTGTGAATAAAAAGCTGTTACTGAAATGCTGATATTGAAAAATGAAATGTTTCAATAATTCTTTTCCTAATAAAAGGGGAAGGGGAAAGAAAGAGGGATAAACAGCCATAATGAGCTCGCTAGTGTCCACAACTAAATACAGTTTATACATTTATTGTTTGGGATAATATAGATAATATAGTTTTGGATAATATTGACACTGTCTAAGCCTTTATTTGATCAGAATAATAGAGGACTTAGCAGTATGTAAGAAAAGGAAGAGAGAAAAAAATACAGAAAAAATATACTTAAAAAGGGGTGAAAATATACGAAGAGAGGAGAGCACACTCACCGTTGGGCTTTAGTGGAGGTCCCCAGGTCAGGTTTAGTGCATGTGGAGAAACGTAGGTAATGTTGGGAGCTGGCACTTCTTCTGGAGAACTCTCATCTGTTTGGGCCATGCTGGGGGCGCTGAGGGTGCAGCCACCTGCTGTGCATGCCTGCAGGTCAAAGGTCAAAGGTGACTTATGTGTATGGGTCAAATATTAAAAGATGTTGTTCCATCATGAAACTTTTCATCTTTGCCTTAATTTTGATTGTAATATTTATAGGACTCTTAGTTCTGATAGTTACAACGGTGAAATATCACTAGTGTTTGCGAATAGGAAGTAAAAAGGTGATTTACGGCCCTGATATATGACATCCACCTCTTAATCACATATCTGCATGGTTTGCTATAAAAGTATGTGGACACCTGACCATCAAACCCACATGTACTTGTTGAACATCCCATTCCATTAATGATAATAAGTGTTTATTAATCACATATACGTTACAGCACGGTGAATTCTTTTCTTCGCATACCCCAGCATGTCAGGAAGCTGGGGTCAGAGCGCAGGGTCAGATATGATACAGAGAGGGTTAAGGGCCTTGCTCAAGGGCCCAACAGTGGCAGCTTGGCAGTGCTGGGGCTTGAACTCCCGACCTTCCGATCAGTAACCCAGAGCCTTAATCGTCAAGCCACCACTGCCCCTATTATATATATAATTTACATTATTTTATATAATTTAGATAATTATAATTTATTATAATTAAATGAATTAAATTAAATAAATAAATTTGATTAAATTCCTCCCAAAAAAGGGAGGAGTACTCACAGCAATTTGGAAAAGGTATGTACTCCCAGGGACAAGGTTTCGCAGTGTGTAGTCTTTGAAGAGCTGAGAGCTGTTGTACACCACACTTGGTTCCTCTCTAGGAATGGCCTGGTACAGCATGTAGAACTGCAGCTGCCCGTTCACCTCCAGCGGGGATGACCACCTGAGGAATATGTGGAAATAAAAAAAAAAACAATCAAACAAAAAAATGGCTTTATATAGCAGTCAGAGGTGTAACAAAACAGTCAGTAGTGTTACTGAGCAGTCAGTCATGCTGTTGTGTTATCACTGATTAGTGAGGGGTGTTTCTGTGCAGTCACTTGTGACATTGAGCAGCCATTGGTGTCACCAAGCAGTTGATGGGGTCACTGCCCAGTTAGTAGTAGCAGTCAATAGTGTCACAGATTAGTCAGTGGTGTCACTTGGCCATCAGTGGTGCCACTGGGCCGTCAGTGGTTTCACCAGGAAGTAAGTGGTCTCACAAGGCAGTCAGCGGTTTTACTGAGCAGTTGATTGTTTCACTGAGCAGTCATGTCAACGAGCAGTTAGTTAATTACTAGTGGTGTCAACACTAGTATTAACACTAGAATTATTAGTATTATTAAGAATTCAGTTGTGTCACCACACAGTCAGTGGTGTCACAGCACATTCAGTAATATCACAGAGCAGGTAGTTGTGTTGCTGAGCGGTCATTGGCGTCACCGAGCAGTCACTGGTACTACCAAGCAATCAGCAGTGTTACCAAGCAGTCAGTGGTATAACCAACCACAGAGCAGTCACAGAGCAGGCAGTAGTGTCACAGAGCGGTCAGTGGTGCCACAGAGCAGGCAGTGGTGTCACACAGCAGTCAGTGGTGTCACTGGGCAGTCAGCGGTGTCACTGGGCAGTCAGTGGTGTCACAGAGCAGCCAGTAGTGTCACTGGGCAGTCACTGGTGCCACAGAGCATCCAGTGGTGTCACAGAGCAGGCAGTAGTGTCACACAGGATCCAGGCAGTAGTGTCACTGAGCAGTCAGTGGTGTCACTGAGCAGTCAGTGGTGTCAGAGCATTTAGTCACACCACCAAGCAATTAGCATTGTTACCAAGCAATCAGTGCTGTCACCAAGCACTCAGTGGCATCACTGAGTGGTCAGTAGTGTCACTGATCAGTCATTGGTATCAACAATTAATCATAGACATCACCAAGTAGTCACTGATGTTACTGAGCAGTCAATGGTGTCAGGAATGGCATCAATGAGCAGTCAGAGGTGTTACCAGACTGTGAGTGGTGCCATCTCAGACACAGTGTTAAACTGGGCAGCAATGGGGAAAGGTAGAGAATCCAGTGCAGTATGCGGAGCCCAGACAGCCTCTATTGCAATAACCCTGGCCAAGGATGCACAGACAAAAATAGGGAAGCGTCTGGTGGGTTAGCGTTTCAGACTGCCACTTGACTTTCTCTGAGCTAAATTTAGAACAGAGGACACCGCTATCTGCTAGGAGATCCAAGAGACTGAGGGCAAGAGGAAAAAAAGACGAAGAAAAAAGCACATGGGGGAAAGTTAGGAGAAACGATAGTACCTGAAAAAATAAGGCAAGACAATTATGACTACAGATTTAGTTTTTTTTTTCTTTCAATCTTTTTGAGAGTTTTCTTATTACATAAACACCTGCATTTTGTTAAGAATCTCTATTTAATTTGCTGTCTCGTCAACGCAGGAAACGTTTGGTGACAACATTAGATGGTGTTCTGCTCAAAATGAAAAACTGTAAAGGGGGAAAAGAGAAAAAACAACAACATTTCTGGTGTATTTCTCATGATATCTTGATAAATACCTTCATAAATTTCTCCGCGAGACAGGTAAGGTCATCCTGTAACTATATCGAGTGGATTTGCCCTGGTGTAATTCAATAGGAAATAAACTTTCCTTCCAAGCTGCGAGACCTACTATAATATAGCACACAGAGATGTCTACAGCCATAATGTGAGTTCAGATGATGCATAGGGGACGTTCAAGTTCTTTTTCAAGCACTGTGAAATTAGCACATGCCTCTCAAGGGTTTTTCAGTCTACCAGGATCAAACACACCCGCAGGTAACCCTATTCATTATTGTGATTAATTTAGCTTCTGCATCAATTAAATTGCATTTTAAATGACAAATGACAATGCCTATTATGGTGCTCTATCACAAAACTGATAAATCAATCAATAGCGCCTATGATTTATACTGCCTCTGAAAATATCGATAATAAAACAAAGGATTTTGTAAAGAAAATCAAATTATGGCTATCTAAAATCAACAAAACATAGTTAGGCAGAGGTAATGAAATATCATATAGTGTGAAATATTAGAAATAATACAATGTACAAGTGTTTCTAATTGTGTCCTGAGAGGAAGTGGGAGCCGGCATCCAGGGGAGCGTTTGTGCTGATTCTGGTTTTGTGCATATCTTGCAGCCCGAGACCTTTCTCACAGGCAAATCGCAACACAACAAAAGAGTATTGAACACATATGATCCTTCACCCTTTGCTATTACAATTCTGCTAACAAGGCAATACCTTCCAAAGGCACCGTATCCACAATTAGACCCTGAGAGGAGAAAAGGGAGAGTGAGAGATATCATCTGTAATGTCAAATTACAGGGTGGATTTACTTTCTCAGGCTCTTCTCTTCCTCGCCGTCCCATAAGTGCACCTTGTCCTATTCAAATTGGAATATTCCTTGGAAATGAAGTAATAACCATTCCCCTTCCTCCTTGGTTGATGAGAACAATAAATATGGCAAGCTTTTCTCCAAAGCACTGTTTTCATTATATAGTAGGACCATAACTAGGTTATGAATATCGGTGATGGGACAAATTGAGTCATATACATCTTTTTAATAAATGGCATACTGACATCACAAGCTTCCCACCACCATTAATGCAGGGAAGGAGGGAGAACAGTGAAAGCTTCCCCCCCCGTCTTTCACAAGCGAGGGTAGAAATGAGGATAATTGGATGAGGACTGGTCTGAGAGGTTACTACATTAGAGAGAGCAGAGTTATATGGTGGATCGGAGAGGGAGGCGTAATTCAAGTCAGGAATTTGACTGCGTTCTCGAGGTGCCCGCATGGATATGTATTCTCCTCTCGCCCTCGCCTTTCTCTGCCCTGTGATCGCTCAAGTAAAGTGCTGACATTTTCTTTCTGGAGGAAAAACGTAACCGTGTGCTACCGTCACCCCTGCTAGCCCTTGCTCTAATGCTAAAAAACAAAGTGTACCCGAGATTGCCACCCTGTTGTGCCGCTATTCTTCGCTCTCGCGCTCTCTTTTCATCCACGTGGTGTAGTGCCCTTACTGGCTAGTTCTTAAGTGATGCTGGAATGGAGGCTAAAGATGAAGCTCTAATGGCTTTCACACAGATTGCTAAAGGCCAAGGTGGAAGTGTAGCAAGAAAAAGCTTGCGGCTGTCGGACAAACCGTCCCTCCCTCTGCCCCTCTCTATCAACGCACGGGTCAAGCGCTGGAGAATACTGAGCATGCTAAACAGGAGGGGAGAAGGTCGTGCTCAGGGATTTTCATACAGTCCAATGACAGGCAGCTTGCCGTTATACCACTAAATCAAGGCTCTCGTTCCAACTCGGCTGGTCGAGGATGGCCAAAGACGACAAGGACAAGGAGCCGATGTTCTGAGTGACGGACGGGCCGCTCCACACTTTATGATTATATGGAAAACACTCAGTTGATTAATGCACCCACCATGAGCTAGGACAACTCCTCAAACTTGACAAAATATGCTGGGCAAATAAGATAATCTGACCCTTCTAACCTTTCCTCCACTTCGTACCAGAAATAAGGCATTCATGAGGGGACATGTATGCTTTGGAACACTGGTTGAAAACACCATTTTCAGGTTTCTTTAACATATTGATCAGAAAATATGTCATTTTTTCTGTGCTTTCATCATGCCATATTAATTGCTTCAAAACAATCCATCTCCTGTTACGTAGAAATGAAAAATGAGTTGATACTCAGCTGTAAACTTAAAATTACAACAAATATCAGCAGTCATGCATCATCATTGGGCAAATCCAATGTTCTCATGTCTAGTCATAAAGTTATCATTTGATGTTAACTGAGCAAAGGAAGCAGGGGATTGTGGGTAATAGCAGGGCACCATTTGGGATTTTGTGCCTAAAAATATGCACTATATATACACTGTACTGTACTTGAGTATGCAGTACCTAATTTTTGGTTAGGTATTAAATCGAATATGAACATATCAGAAGTTATCATGCCTGAAGAACCTCCACAGGACCATTTTAGGCCCCAAAATGCATGGTTTAAATTTTTGCACCTCATCTCTATCTATGGTATATTGGTGTTTTGGACTCTAAGCGAACTCTAAGTGCCCTATGGGGACTCCGCCCCTTTTGCTATTTAAAAAAATAAGCCAATTGCTACTCAAATGTCCACGCTTTATTTTTTGATGGCTTTTGTACGTCGTTTGGGTCTGGTATTATTATGCACCTAATCTAAGTGAGTTTCCCAGCATGAGAACGCTGCTGGCACAAAAAGTGTACAAAGTGTGCCATTTAAGACATTTGTTTGTCCTCCAAGACTCCTCCAAGACATGCTCCTTTCTTCATTACTGTGCCTCTAGGTTAAAATTCCTTCACTTAAAAGGTGAGCACTTTTTCCAACACTCCTGACTGTGTGTGTGTGTGTGTGTGTGTGCGCGTGTACAGATTCATATAACCGACCCAAGGACAGGACCTGTGATGGGGTTGAGAGTTTTTTAAAAATTGAACACTACTTCTCCAAAATTAAAGTTCTTGAAAAGGTTCTTCAGTCCAGCATAACACATCCTTCTGAGGTATTTAATCATAAACTGACGGTGCTGAATAATAAGGTGAAGTGTTTGTCTTGTATCCCTCATTAAATATTCCCACTAATATGTGTACAAGCACAAACACTGTATGTGAACAAAAAACAAAAAAAATGCAAACAGAGAAACGAGCAGACTAGACTACCAGGAAGTGTAGTACATTTATATTCACGGCATTTGGTAGACACTCTCATCCAGAGGGGTCGAGGGTTAAGGGCCCAGCAGTGGCAGCGCTAGGATTTGAACTCATGACCTTCCAAGCAGACGTCCAACGACTTCACTCCTGTGCTACCACTGCCCCCTAGTAAGCTATATAGTTTAAAGACACCTCAGCTTGCTTTTACATTATTTTAGAACAAAGCTGTTGATCTATATTTGTGTCATATTGTATAGCATAATTGCATTGTATAGTATGAAGTTTGTATGTATGGACAGACTGTCTGCTATGCTGTACATACAAAGCAACCTCAAATGTGTTTATACACACACACACACACACACACACACACACACACACACACATACATACATATATACATATATATATATATATATATATATATATATATATATATATAAATATAAATAATTAGCTGACTGGATAATTACATAAATGTGCAGGTGAATGTGTTCCTGTTGAAGTGGCCAGAGAGAGAGAGAGAGAGAGAGAGAGAGAGAGAGAGAGAGAGAGAGAGAGAGAGAGAGAGAGAGAGAAAGTGTGTGTTTGTGTGTGTGTGAGAGAGAGCTTGAGTTAATGTTCACATCAAACATGTGATCGGTGACTTTGACTGCAGCATGTTTGTTGGTTGATGATTTTTATTTTATTTTTAGTAGAATGGCAAGACTAGGTCAACATGACAGGAAGGCTACAGTAACTCGAATATTCAATTCAATTCCATTTTATTTGTATAGCGCTTTTTACAATAGACACTGTCTCAAAGCAGATTTACAGAAATATATAAACACGGTATACAGATTTTAAATGTGTGAATTTATCCCTATTGAGCAAGCCCGTGGCGACGGTGGCGAGGAAAAACGCCATAAGATGTTAAGAGGAAGAAACCATGAGAGGAACCAGACTCAGAAGGGAACCCGTATTCATCTGGGTAACAACAGATAGTGTAAAAAAGTATTTTTTGAATAAGCACTATTTACACCCAGGGTGGGCAGAAAAGCATACAACACACAACGCTGTTAATCCTTGAGGCAGACGGGCTATGGCAGCAAAAGACCACATGAGATTCTACTCCTATCCTATCTGAGGCTACAGTGGGCAGAGGTTGTCTAGTTTCTGTGAGCTAGAGATCGGTGAATACAGATCTGTCGCCTTGAGGCATATGCGGCCGTATCGAGCACCTACCGGACGTTTACGCTGTGAGCATCCAGGACAGTAAGGACAGGTGGCTCCATGTGCGATGGTGGGAGCTGACCGGTGAAAAGTGTGACCACAGAGCTGTTAGTACAGCCTGCTTCAGTGCAGGCGCTCAGCAGAAGCGTGTGTGGAGTGTACACACCTAGACCTAAACAAGTACACAAACACACAAAACATAGTATTCAAATAAATCAGCAATGCTGCATCATAAACTAAGCCATTGTTGTGACCCCCCCCCCCCCCCCACCCCCCCACACACAGGCTCATTTGATAAGCATGTGCACTGGGAGGCTGAAGTTCTCAAACACAGACTGTGCTTACTGGACAGGAAGGAGGCTCTCTCCTTGAAGCACTTGAAAGCAGTTTTACTGTCACCGAACGAGACAGAGAAAAAGGGAGGGAATCCAAAATCACAGCAGGAGCAGGCACGGAAGCTGAGCTAAGATATCCTGAAAGAAATTGGAATCGCCGGGTATTGAGTACAGCACGCTTGCATGCTAGTGAACAGGGAGTGGAAAGCGTAGCGATGCAGCGCTCTATAGCTTCTTATCATATTACACATCCACCTTCACCATGACCCGCAATGAATGAAATACTTCATAGAGAAGATTGAATATCTATCTATCTATCTATCTACCTACACAACGCACCTTATGGAAGAAAAAAAAATCCCTTCAAAGTATCCCAAGCGCTTTGTGCTTGAGCTTCTAGTTGTAATACAAATTGTCAGCCACATCTTTATATATACACAAGACAATACAGTTCCTTACGGTGATCAGAGATGATCCCAAAGATTGTTATGGGACACAAAAAATGTCACGTTTCAGTGCCTTCGAATCCTTCTCGCTGCCAAAAAAAAAAAAAAAAAAAAAAAAAAAAAAAAAAAAAAGAAAAAAGTGTGCTTAGGATTGTCTAACTAGTTGTAGATGTGCTCAAAGAAAGGGACGTCTTCTGTGACATATTTGCATATAATCTGCAACTTAGCGAGGTGAAAGGAAACAAAGCATCTGAGGGGGAAAAAGAAACGGATCAACGTCGTTAACTAGAGATGTGTTACATGAAATTATATCCTCGCGCATGGACAGCCCAACGATTACTGTCAGGCAAGCTATAATTTTCAATCTGGCCGAGGAATGAAGACCTTTATTCTCATTGATTTGTTGCAGGAGACCCATTGGCCATTACTTTTTAATGACAAACACATTATTTCAAACCCACATCCTTCTAAATGGATGCCTTTCCTGAACGAGGACATCATGAAAAGACAATTCTACAACTGATTGTTTACGTTCATGGGTTTTAATTGAATATGGCCCAATCTTTCCCACTGAACAATCGCTAGGCATATCTCTGACCGTATTACTGCACCTGTGTGTACGCTAAAGCCAGCGGTTAGAGCTGAGGGAATAATAGGCTGACATTTTGAATGATTCATCTCAGAGTGAATATACCTGCCCTGGGTGTAAATTGGTCTTTTGGGGCTATCCTATCTTATAGCCTCGGCTCTCACCCTGGGGTCAATCTACAGCAGGAGCCGAGCCTTTTAATAAAACATTGCACAATGTTCACACATTATTGCCAACAGCAGAGGTTGTTGGAGGCTGCTGGAGGCCTGGCCAGGAGGAGCACACTGGGAGAAGGGAAATAAAAAAGCCCAACAAAAACAATAGCCGCCTGGTGGCCCTTGTCTTGTCCACCGAAATGAAATATAGTAATAGAACACTGCCTCCTCACAAGCGAACAGAGACTTGCCTTGTCAGATGTTTTGATTAAATAAAAGGGAATGCTGACAGCCATTTCCACAATTCAGTTACGTCCCTAGATGCCTCCAAGTAACATAGCTGTAGAGTTGGTGTGTGTCTCTTGATTTGCTGTACTAAATCCCACAATATCTTGTCTTTTTTTCTCAGAATAAGATTTAGGGCTATGGTAATACAGTACCATATTGGATATTGGATCTTTTGCTAGACAAATCATAGAATAAGAGGAGAAATCAATGGTCATATTTTTAGTGACTGTGTTTCCAGACAATTAACTCAAATTTATTTCATGCTTGTACGTTTCCTTTTTGGTTTTTCAGCAAACTAACATAATGATGCCTTAACTATTACTGAACACAAATCAAAATGAGTCATTTGGGGGCAATTACAAGAAAAAAAAAAGCATCATAAAATGGTCATCACATGAAAAATACAAGGTATAAATAAATAAATAAATAACTTCAATGCTGCTCAGAGAATAATCAAGAAGCAGTTCTAAAGGCAAAACATGGGCATAAAAGTTAGTACAGAATATGAATTTATCATGAAAGGAGAATGTGAACTCCTGAACTGATATTACAATGTTATTTGTTATTTTACAGTGGTGCTTGAAAGTTTGTGAACCTTTTAGAATTTTCTATATATAGCTGCATAAATATGACCAAAAACATCATCAGATTTTCACACAAGTCCTAAAAGTAGATAAAGACATCCCAATTAACCTCTCTCACATTGGAAAATGTTAATGTTCATGAGTCTACCTTTAGGGGAACACTGAACAACAATGGTGTGCATGGCAGGGTTGCAAGGGGAAACCCACTGCTCTCCAAAAAGAACATTGCTGCACTTCTGCATTTGCTAAAAATCACGTGGACAAACCAGAAGGCTATTGGAAAAATGTTTTGAGGATAGATGAGACAAAAATAGAACTTTTTGGTTTAAATGAGAAGCGTTATGTTCGGAGAAAGGAAAACACTGCAATCCAGCATAAGAACTTTATCCGATCTGTGTAACATGGTGGTGGAAGTATCATGGTTTGGGTCTGTTTTGCTGCATCTGGGCCTGGACGACTCGCCATCATTGATGGAACGATGAATTCTGAATTATACCAGAGATTTCTAAATGAAAATATCAGGACATCTGTCCATGATCTGAATCTCAAGAGAAAGTGGGGCATACAGCAAGACAATGACCCCAAGCACACAAGTTGTTCTACTAAAGAATGGTTAAAGAAGAATAAAGTTAATGTTTTGGAATGGCCAAGTCAAAGTCCTGACTTTAATTGAATAGAAATGTTGTGGAAGAACCTGAAGCAAGCAGTTCATGTGAGGAAAGCCACCAACATCCCAGAGTTGAAGCTGTTCTGTACTGAGGAACGGGCTAACATTCCTCCGAGCCGATGTGCAGGACTGATCAACAGTTACCATAAACATTTAATTACAGTTATTTCTGCACAAGGGGGTCACACCAGATACTGAAAGCAAAGGTTCTCATACTTTTACGACTCACAGATATCTAATACTGGATCATTTTCCTCAATAAATAAATGACAAGTATATTATTTTTGTTTCATTTGTTTAATTGGGTTCTCTTTGTCTAATTTGAGGACTTGTGTGAAAATCTGATGATGTTTTAGATCATACTTATGCAGAAATATAGAAAATTCAAAAGGGTTCACAAACTTTCCAGGACCACTGTATATGTGCTATTTAAGCTATTCACTACAGGCAATATTCAGAATTGGCAACTTAAGTCCAAAATGTCAATATTCACATGAGGAAGGATACTCATACATAGGTCCTTAAGTAGAGTGCCATTCAGATTATGCAAATTAACATGCATGTAGGTCACACCTCCAAGGTTGCCAGGTTTTTGTAGTATGAAAAACGAAACAAAGCTATTTTTAAAAAAAAATATTGCTATCAAATGTAATGTGTTTAAAATCAAATTTAAAAATGAAAAATAAAAAAGACTAATGGTCATAAAGACACCAAAAATATACAATGCTAAAAAATAGAACCCTACATGTGTTGTTTCTAGATATTAAACTAATTTATTTGCTTTATTTTTGTTTTAACGGTATGAAAATTTTATACGCTGTGTTTTTCTCCCCCAATATGGATTTCCCCTAAAATTAATAAATAGAACAATAAACCACAAGGTTTAGAAATATGATTTGTTCAGTATCCATGCAATGGTAAAAAGTAGCCTAACAGGAAACGTGCCAAATTAAATAAATAAAATTTAAATAATTAAAACTACCATCATCATTACTAAGGTTAAACATTACTTTATGTTACCGCACACAAATAGGAATGGAGCTTGTTTGCATCCGTAATGGTAAAAACATAAAACGGTAGTGGAAGATTGTTTCGTCCACTTTTTTATTATGGTTAAACAGAATTGAAAGAAACTTCCCTTGGGTAGAGAAAAGCAGCTCTCTCTTTCAAATGCTAATCCAGCTCTACTTATTGCGTTCTTTCTGTATTCAAGCTCCTCTGAGTAAACACAAGAGTAAGGGGACAAATGTATGCAGGTACACCAACAAAAAAAAAAAAACCCATTCACTTTATTAAGTGTATTTACATCGGATTGAAGACATCAAGGTCAGAGATAAAGCAGACATCCATGACAACACATATACTGTAATAAACACTCATTCTGAACTGAAAGTATACATGTATACAGTTTACAATTGCACTGTTCGCTATACAAATAAAACTGAATTGAATTGAACACTGTTCACACAGCCATTCTTTCTTACCGGTGATGTTGAAGGCTGTGTCATTGCCTTGGTAGATAGCTGTGTGGTCCTTGTAGAGAGTGTAGTGTGTGATGACGCCATTGGGTTGTTGAGGAGGATCCCAGTACACAGAGAGAGAGTCCGGGTGCGGAACTGCGTGAGGAGGAAGAACTTCCTCAGGAGCTGTGAAAGGATCGACGTGAAGTTATTCAATTGGCAATTAAAACAGGTAAGAATGAGCTTTCTGTGTGAAGTGCACTATATGGCTAAAACTATTTGGACACCTGAGAATCATACCCATATTTAGGCCTTCTGCTTCCAACTGCTGGAACAAAGTTGGACGCACACAATTGTATAGAATGTCTTTATATGCTGAAACCTTTACTGGAACTAAGAGGCCCGAACATGTTCCAGCATGACAAAGTGCATAAAGCGACGTCTGTGAAGACATGGTTGATGTGGAAGAGCTCGAGTGTCCTGCATAGAACCCTGATCTCAACCTCACTCACAGAACGGATGAACTGGAACGTCAATAGCACCCCGAGGCCTCCTCAACCAACATCAGCGGCTGACCTCACTAATGCTCTTGTGGCCGAATGGACACAAATCCCATCAGCCACACTCCAAAATCCAGTGGAAAGCCTTCACAGAAGAGTGGAGGTTTTTATAATAGATAAGAATGGGATAAGTCTGGAACGCGATGTTCAACAAGGACATATCATCACGGATGACGAGGAGGAGATGCTGGGTACTTGTGCAGGAAAGATCTTTATTAAGACACAAGCAGAATAATCCAAAAAGGCATGGGCTAAACAGGCAAATGGGCGGGCGAACAGCAAACAGGATAAACTAGGCTACGATAGGAATCCAAATACGAGGACGAGAATAGGATCAAAACCATGAGATGCTAAACGAAGAAGAGGCTTGATCTAAATCTTTTCTGGATGATTAAAATGCTTCAGCTTCACCAGAAGTAAGATGTTTGGAGAATCAGGAGACTAAGAGCCAGGGTATCATCAAAGAGATGGTTTATTATGCATGCAGAGACACCCTGGGCACTACAGCATTTCGTAGTCTCAATCTTAGTCTAAACATAAGTTGGATAAAGTTGGCTTTTATACTCAGCTGTATGTGCAAGCAACATACCCAAGGCTAGTTAAGGAAAACATAAAAGACAAATATAAGAGACAAAACACCTAGACAAAAACATAATCAAGGACAGAAATCCAAAAACTTAATAAGACCATGAGTAAGCAAAAACCATACTGAACTGATCTTAAATGATTGAATCATAATGATCATAATCATGGAAAAGAAGGAAAAATATTTCACAGGGGGAATCGTGATTCATGGGTGTGATGGTCAGTGGTGCACGTACTTTTGAGCATATTTGTAGCTTTATTTTATTTTCAAAATCCCACTAAATTTCACTATTTCACTATATAAATAAATTCCATGAATGTTTTTATTCTAAACGTGTGCAATTTCGAGTAAATAATACGGCGCGAAAAATCCATCCCCTCATTCTCCCTGCACTTTCATATATTCATTCATAAATTTAAACTGCAGAGGAATTTACTGAGGTACAGAAGCTACAAAAAAAAAAAAAAAAAAGCGTCAGATTTCATAGGACCCTGACCTTTCATAGCACATTATCTGATAATGGCTCCTGTATTTTATGTGTTCAGTCTGACAGACTACCTATACACAGGATAAATTAAACAAAACACATTTACCGTATAGCACGAATAAGTTACTCCGAGCGTCTCCAAAGCGTCTTCTCTATCACGGCAGAACAACGTTTACATTTTTGCAGTGCCTAATCGATACAGTCATTTCAGTTTTTTGTAATCAAGGCCACATCAAATTGATTTTCACTCAACAATGACCCCTATGCCATACTAGTCTTTAAATAGGGCCATTTAACCCAATGTGGATTAATGCATGACCTGGAAAACATGCCTACATTTTTCACACTGCTGCCAAAAAAAAAGGAAAAAAAAAGACACACACTTCAAACTATCGGGTAGAACAGAGCTACTTGTATTCGCAAAACGGTTTTCAGACAGAGAAAATAATTGCCGCTGACAATTAATCTGTCTTTATTCCTGCTGTTTCATGTAGGAGAGAGAGACTCCGTCAGTGGACATGACACTCGTTCTCTTCGGTCTAGGGAGAAAGTGTCTTTGTCTTGCCCGGTGAGTTAGACAGGCGCGTGGGTAATAAAGAATGAGTGTGGAAGAGTTGAAAGAGAGATGGGAAGACTCGGTGTCGTTTTTGGCGCAGCACGAGAACACCCTCGTCTGACTGCGAAAGCGTGGAAATGGGCTTCGCCTTGCTATTTCATACTTCTGACCGTAGAATCAATTCTTTTCTTTTTTTTACTTCTCCGACAGAGAACGCTTGCATTAATCTCGCAGATGCCTTGTGTTAGTGACAAGGCTCTCACACGAACAAAGTAACAGCAATTAAAAAGGCCATTCGTCTGCATTACAGCTATTAAAGATGCATGTCATTTAAAAGAGGGGGAAGGAGGTGGAGCCATTTCACTCATCCTTTACCCTCCACCTACTCCGAACTAGGGATAGAAGAAATGATCAGAAAAGAAAAAAAAAAAGAAATCAAAACAAAAACATTAGTGGCTGGCAGTGGATGTCATCATCAAGATTGTTTTTTATTTATTTATTATTAATCAAAGAAATGTAAAAGTCAGGAGTTTACCCTCTTGTGGAGTGGTGAGGCTGGAGGCACGCAGGCTTTCTCCACAGCCGGCCTGAGTGCACGCTGTTAGGGTAATATTGTAGCTGCTGAAAGGAGCCAGGCCACTTAATGTTCCTGGAAAAGGAGGGAGAAAAAGAGGCAGAGAGAGAAAGTAAGTGAGTGAGAGAGAGAGAGAGAGAGAGAGAGAGAGAGCGAGAGCAGCAAATGCCATTCTTTCACTTCCATATTTCAAAAAGTAGACCCTCAACCTTCTTATGCGCCGAGACTTAATGCAATACTTGTTCAAACACAGCATAATTTAACCATCACTTCTGATAATAGCCCTAGATTTAAAAACGACTTTATTAATCATCATACGCAGGAGTAAAGTGATGCCAGGCTTTTCTGTTCACCGTATAAGACACTAATGATGCGATTTAATGGACGGCATGAGACACGGCATTTAAAAGTGGCCTGAAGCTCGTCTCCAGGATGCTCTTTAGCGCTGTTATGATCTAAAAGCACATCACTAAATTCAACGTTAATTTAAAAAAAAAAAAAAAAAAAAAAAAAAACTACAGCAACAACAAAAAACCCCAAAACAAAACAGATGTCCTTGACGGATATACACTTCATCTATAACAGGAGTGTCCAATCTTATCCGGAAAGGGCCGGTGTGGGTGCAGGTTTTCATTCCAACCAAGCAGAAGCCACACCTGAGTCTATTGAAAGCCAATATCAACTGATTAAACAGGTGGAATTAAGTGTAGCTCATGCTTGATTGGAATGAAAAGCTGCACCCACATCAGCCCTTTCCGGATAAGACTGGACACCCCTGGTCTATAACATCAAACTATAATCAAATGAAAAAATGAAAACAAATACACATCCACTTGTGCCTTGTCGGAGGGGAGAATCTTGTCTGGGAATCTGCAAAAGAAAAACAATCTCATCTTCCTCCATTAAAAAAGGGCCGAACCTCATGCATTTTCTTGTCTCCACTATGACACGCTCGTATAAATTGCATGTAATTAATAGGACCTGCTCATAAATTACAACAAAGGACTTCAGAAAGTGTGGCTTTTAATTAGTTTTAGTCCTTAAAAATCAGGATTTATTTATCAATTCATCATTCCAAATAAAGGCTTTTAATGGTGCGTGTGTTTGTGTGTGTGGACGACAGAGCGACTGGTTCCTTGGCTAGCTTCCATGCTAATCTGCACTCATGTGCCAGGCTTGTCTCGACGCGGGACAGACTTATCAGAGTTAGAAAGTAAACGCTATGACAAAGCCGTAATCGGGCAGGTGTCTCCGGGTTGGTTTTTTTCTTTGGTGCGATGTCTTTTAATTCAATTAAGAGTGCTGTTCTCATTACCTACTCATTTGCTTTCCTGAGGTTTTTTAAAATATTTTTTATCTGCCTTCGTAATTCTGCGTTCATGTCATGGCTATCATAAATTAGCTAGGCGGAGTTTGAACTGTGCCAAGGAGAGGACGGGAAAAAAAAAAAAGGATCTTCCCAGTTTGCCCGGAGACAGGGCTGAGATTGGCCATCTATAAGTAGCATCTCTGCTTGCTGATTACGCATTCAGCTGATGTGACAAAGCATTTTCACAAAGTGAATAAGTGATAGTCCCACCTCTGTCACACCGATAGCTTCACTAATCACTGCCTTCTGTACAGAAAAAAAAACAAAACAACGGCCACTTTGGAAGAAAGAAACACGATAATGACCTTCAAACATGTACAGAAGGTAAGATATTATTAACCTATATCAAGAACCATATTATTACCGTCTTTATTGGAGCAATCCTGCTCGAAATCCCGGCTCTGGATAAGTGTGTAGTGTTAGAAGACAGGCTGGAGGACGAGCTGTACTCTAA
This sequence comes from Ictalurus punctatus, assembly GCF_001660625.3. Lineage (NCBI taxonomy): Eukaryota > Metazoa > Chordata > Actinopteri > Siluriformes > Ictaluridae > Ictalurus > Ictalurus punctatus. The sequence continues at coordinate 5,653,416 of NC_030424.2, forward strand.
ATGCCTGTTGCACCCCAAAGACACTAATTTAATTGACAAACTTGACCACAATATTTAAAAAGAAGCCTGTAACTTAATTGTAGAAACTAAATCAATGCAATCGAAATGTGTATCAAAGTATACACAGCACAATTAATAATTTAAATAAATAAATAAAATGTGCACATAGAGCAATTCAGACAGGAAATATCTAACCAAAACATTCCTGTAAATTGCATTATCTGCTTGATCAAAGAATTGAGGCCAAAAGTTTACACACACCTAGGCCAATGATATTTCAATCCATTTTTTTCATGTTAGCACACATTTCTTTTGGAAAGTCAATTAGGATATTTATTTTGTTCACATCAGAGGTCACTTTAAAACAATCGATTACAGACAGATTCATTTCAGCTTTAATTCCCTATATTAGAATTCCACGTCTGCATTCACCGAGTTGACTATCTCTTTTGACAGTGTGGAAGATTCCAGAAATTGCTGTAATGACATTTAGAAGCTTTTGATTGGTTAAATGTCAAAATTAGGGGTTAATTGGGAACACACATGTAGCTGGCATACCTTTAGAGCCAGTGCCTTTTTGCTCTTGATACCATGGGAAAATCCAAGCAACTCAGCCAAGAACTCAAAATAAATCAAATAAAATAAATTGTGGACTTCCACAAGTCTGCTTCCACCTTAGGAGAGACTCCCCACCAAAAAACAAAAAACAAAACAAAACTGAAGGTACCACAAGCATCTGTCCAAACAATAATGTATGCAAATATAAAATTCTTGGTCTGACAGGTTCAACTGAACCCCAAGACAATCTCAAGGAGATGGAGGCATCAGGTACCAAATATTAAGAGACTACTACATCCACATGGCCTGAATGGCTGTGATGCAGGGAAGAAGCCTTTACTCTAAGACTATAATAAATAAATAAAAAAACCTCAGACTGAAGTTTGCAGATGATCACCAGCATTTTGGAAGTGTTCTCTGGTCAGATGAAATAATAATGATCAATTCTATATATGGTGGAAAACTGGTGAGACTTTTAATCAGTGGTGTCTCAGTGGTGAAAGGCTCTGGGTTACTGATCAGAGGGTCAGGCGTTCAGGCCCTAGCACCACTGTTGGGCCCTTGAGCAAGGCCCTTAAACCTAAATCCTCAAATGCTCAGTTGTATAAATGAGATAAATGTAAGTCGCTCTGGATAAGAGAGTCTGCCAAATGCCGTCAATGTAATCTAAAGTACATCATCCAAACTGTGAAGCATGGGGGTGGCAGCATCATATTATGGTAGTGTTTTGCTGAAAAAGGGACTGGTGAACTTCAGAAAAGAAATGGGAAAGGAAGGTTATCTAGAAATACTGAAGCTACACCTCAATACTTTAGTCAGAGAATTAAACACTTGGTCACAGCTGGGTCTTCGAGCAAGACAGTGATCCTAAGCGTACCAACAAAAACGCAACAGAATGGCTTATAGACGACAAAGTGAAAGTTTTGGAGCGGCCGTCACAATGACCTGAGTTGAAAAAACATGTTCGAACAAGGAGACCAACAAACTCAACATCAGTTCTGTCAGGAGAAATGGGCCAAAATTCCAGCAAAGTATTGTGAGACGCTTGTGTAAAGGCAATTCAATCGGGAAAATGTCCCCAAATAGTACTACACGAAGTGTATGTAAACATTTGATCCACTGAAAATCTGATATAGAAAATACAAGCTGAAATAAAGCTGTCTCTTAGATATTAGAAATAAAAGTAGATATCCTAACTGACTTAACATGGGAAATGTATGGTAACATGAAATGTGTGGAGTTTGAATGTATTTAGACTAGGTGTATGTAAACATTTGGCCTGAACTGTACATTTTGACATGAGAGACTGAGAGAACAGAGCATCAGGTAGTGGTCCAAGGTTTTTCCGTAATCTAGAAACGAGGAGCCAAAGAAAGCATCAGATAATCTGAAATCCTGTTGATTGGATTTGTCTTAATTCAGAACTTGTTGCAAAACTGCTGCGCATTCAGCTGGTACTGAACTCCTCAAGCCTGTTTCGTTCCTTCAATTTTACTTTCACTTGTACAATTTTGTCGTTATAGTTTTAGTTTAGTTTATGATTCATAAAGCACGTTTAAAAAGAGCAGATGTTGAAACCAAAGTGCTGTACAAGAAATATAAAACAAAATATTAAAACAAATGAAAAGACTTGACAAAAACCAAAAAAGGGACAAATGAAAAATTCACACCTTCAATTAAAAACATAAACAATACTGTAGAAATAGGTCTTCAAAGTGAACTTAAACATAGAAACGGAAAGGGGAAGATCTAATGTAGAGAGGAAGTCTATTCCAAAGTCTTCCTCTATTTTTTTTTCTAAATTGCAGCATGCAAAACCCAGAAGTCATATGCTTCAGCATTGAGTGCTGAGTAAATCTGTTTCAAACATGTTACATCAACCATGGTGCAGAAAAAAACAAAAAACAAATGAAACCTTCCAGAAATGGAGAGAGATGAAATCATCTTAGTGTACGCAAAGGCAATTTGTGCGTGTCAGGTTAAGGAGGACGGTTTATTAAAGCGGTTCACTGAGCTGTTAATTCCACTTCTACAGGACGCTGGATTTAAACGTTAAATGATAAACCCATGACAGAGACAACACAGGTTGTTACACTGACAACACAAAGTTAGGTTTTGCTGATCCCATTCCTAATTAAAAAAAAAAAAAACCTACCAGAATAGGGTGTAAATGTCAAGTATAATAAGCATTTACTGTTGCCTGGCTGGAGGTAGCGGTTATTTAAAAAGACAGGCTGTGCTCCGAATGCCCGGTGTGGCTCTTACCCATCAGCCATTGCGCGCTAAACGTGGCGCTGATTGGGGGGGATAAGGGACTGTCCCGGCTGTATGCCTTCACCACATAGCGCTCAATTACACCTCTGACCCCAGGCGGCTCCTCCCAGCTCACCTCCACGCTGGAGCCATTTACACTGGCAACTCTGGAGGGAGGCAGCACACTTTGTGGAGCTGCAAGATGGATAAGAGAGAGAGAGAGAGAGAGAGAGAGAGAGAGATGGGGGAGGAAAGAGTGGGTGTCAGGCTAAAGAAAAGCAGCACACATATTCTTCACATTTAATAGACACAGTAAATCATATCCATCCATTAGCATAAATACAATTTATTAGAGTTGTAACTTTTTCAGCGCTGATTTAATATGACTGTACAGCTACCGTTCATAACGGGTCATATTTCAAACTCATCCAGCCTCTTTTTTTTTTTCTTTTTTTTTTTTTTTTCACACCTTCAAAGAAATGCAGTAAACAGTAAAATGCATGCAGAACAGGCAGCATATGCAAATGTATGTACTATGTAATGCTCATTTTCAGACAAACATTTCATATTATTCCCCCATTAATACATACATTCAATTAGAAACGCAATTTTATCATGTTTCGAGGACAAGTTTTAAATGTAATTTGAGCTCATTTGGTCATATATTTTCATCTTTCATCTGAAAAGAGGACTTTGGACCACTGAGCAACGGTTCAGTTCTTTTTCTCCTTAGCCCAGGTAAGATGCATAAATGAACATACTTTTCAGAAGGTCGTCATTTCTCTTTTATAATTCTTTTATATTCTAATATTTTGACATGCTGGATTGTTGATTTCCGTCAGCTGTAATCCATAATCATCGAGATTAAAACAAAACACGTTATGTTTAAAGAATATAGAACATATTTCTACTTTTTGAATTAAATTACGGAAAAAAATGAACTTTTCCACGATATTCAGATTTTTTGAGATGCACCTGTATATGCCTTACAATTACATCAGGCTTTACTCTGTTGTGTTGCTTCTTCTTCCTCTCATTTATCACCCTCTCTACACAGCCTTTCATTTTTAAGGAGGCACAGTTTGTGATGTGCCCTCCTGCTACCCTGAGCGACACGATAAGCTATCGCTAAGCACCATCTCATCTCCTTGACTGTTACCTATATTGTGCTGATAAGAAAGAAATGGGCTGGCCTGAAAACTATGACACAAATATCAGTATGGAGCTTGGCTTGTGAGAGTGAGTGTGTGTGTGTGTGTGTGTGTGTGTGTGTGTGTGTGTGTGTGTGTGTTTAAGACTGTCGTACCTGCCTCTCGACTGCGTCCTCGCTGCCACGGTCCAGCTGTCCACCCTCCCTCTCCAGATGCTATCACTCTGTACAAGTACTCTGTTCGCAAATAAAGTGCCTTTTATTTAAGATGATATAAAACAAGACCATGGTCATTAATTACATACACAGAGACTGGCACATAAAAAGATTGACTATGTGTAAAATGGTGAAGGTGTACTAAACTCAAAATAGACAGATTTATATTTGAACTGTTGTGCGGGGGTGGGGGGTTTTGGGGGGAGGACCATGAATGAAGGTCCTCCCAAGTGGGTGTCGATCTCTATGCCACTTTTTCACCTAGTTTCTCCATGACCCTGATTTATACTTTTATGTCTATAAATCTGTGAACATCACACTTGTACATAACGTGAACATGAGCCATGCACTGGAGCCATGGTGGTCTGTAATGTTGTGCTCAGATATGCTTCCCTGCTCAGCCAGGACCTACACAGAACCCCCTTCACTTCACTCTTGAATCTTTAACAAGGAGAGCTCTGCATTACACAGCAAAGTGGAAATTGCCAACCCAAGTCATTTTTCCACCCCTTTGTATAGTTTTCCATTCACTTCTAACCAAAACTGATAATCAGACATGGGACTGCACTATTAATACACAACCCCAACTCCAAAAAAGTTGGGACGCGGTGTAAAATGTAAATAAATGTAAATAAAAACCGAATGGAATGATTTGCAAATTTCATAAACCAGTATGTTATTCACAATAGAACATAGAAAACATATCAAATGTTTAAAGTGAGGAAATTTACCATTTTAAAATGGTAAATAAAAAAAAAAAAAGAAGGTGATTTTGAATTTCATGCCAGCAACACGTCTCAAAAAAGTTGGGACGGGGCCAACAAAAGGCGGGAAAAGTAATGTTATTAAAAAGACATAGCTGGAGGAAGATTGTGTAACTAATTAGGTTAATTGGGAACAGGTCAGTAACATGACTGGGTATAAAACGAGTATCTTAGAGAGGCAGAGTCTCTCAGAAGTAAATATGGGATGGAATCTGGATGGAAACAGATGTTGCTCTAAAACCTGTATATACCTTTCAGCATTGATGGTGCGTTTCCAGATGTGTAAGCTGCCCATTTCATAAGCACTAATGCACCCCCATACCATCAAAGACGCAGGCTTCTGAACTGAGCGCTGATAAAAAGTCGGATGGTCCCTCTCCTCTTTAGTTTAGAGGACGCAGCCTCCATGGTTTGCAAAGAGAATTTCAAATTTGGATTCGTCTGACCATAGAACAGTTTTCCACTTTGCCTCAGTCCATTTTAAACGAGCTTTGGCCCAGAGAAGACGGCGGCGCTTCTGGATCATGATCACATATGGCTTCTTCGTCTGAGTTTTAAGCAGCATTTGTGATTCCATGGCGAACTGTTTTCACAGTGAGTTCTGGAGGTGTTTCTGAGCCCATGCAGTGATTTCCATTACAGAATCGGGCCTGGTTTTAATGCAGTGCCGCCTGAGGGCCCAACGATCTTGGGCATGCAATATTGATTTTCACCCTTGTCTCTTGCGCACAGAGATTTCTCCAGATTCTCAGAATCTTTTGATGATATTATGTACTGTAGATGATGAGATATTCAAAGTCTTCGCAATTTTATATTCAGGAACATTATTCTGAAATTGTTCCCCAAAACGTAGATGCAGTTTTTCGCAGATTGGTGAACCTCTGCCCATCTTTATTCTGAGAGACTCTGCCTCTCTAAGATACTCTTTATATACCCAATCATGTTACTGACCTGTTGCCAATTAACCTCCAGCTGTTTCTTTTCAGCAACACTTACTTTCCCAGACTTTTGTTGCTCCTGTCCCAACTTTTATTTATTTATTTATTTATTTATTTATTTTTTTTACACGTGCTACGGCCATCACATTCAAAATGACTTAATTTTTTTTCTTCAAGTGCTACATCTCCTCAGTTTAAACATTTGATATGTTTTCTATGTTGTACTGTGAATAACATATGGGTTTATGATATTTGCAAATCATTGCATTCTGTTATTATTTATATTTATTTACATTTTACAAAGCGTTTGCAATTGGGGTTGTATGTAGATGCTCTCACAAAAAAATGAGGATACACATATTAAAATCTTTGTTCAATTTTCCAAGCACATCTTTCAATACATATCAGTCATATTGGTTAAGGGTGGAAGTGAAATGACTGCTGCATCAGCAGTGAAGCTTCCTTTCAGAAGAGGTAGGGGATGATGAAGGGGACAGCCATGACCTCAGCCATGACCTCAGCCATGACCTCCGCATGCCCTTGGGTCAGAGCGGGATGCTTTGTCTGGCACTTATGAGAACAAAAGCCCAGCACAAAAGAAGGAATTAAAAACAGGCCAAACGATTGCAGGAGACATGGCAGAAGGCCAAAAGCAAAAGCCCAGGATATCTTCAGGTCAATGAGCTGAGGATGCTGGTGGGTGTGTGTGTTTGTGTGTGTGTGTGTGTGTGTGTGTGTGTGTGTGTGTGTGTGTGTGTGTGTGTGTGTGTGTGTGTGTGTGTGTACCAGTGAAGGGCTGCAGAGTCAGATCCAGAGCACTGATCTCGTTGCCTGTGTACACCAGGATGGAGTCGTTTCCCCGGCAGTTAACGCTGGTGTCAGCTGACAGGCATCCATCCAGATTGACTCTGACAGCGGCACACGATGCCATGGCCAAGTTTAAGACAGGACCACTTGCAGCCAATCGAACGTCCCTGATGCAGCCACCAAATCCTGCAGGAGGAGGTGAGAGAGAAAGAGAGAAGAGGAAGGGAGATTGATCACATTCTGCACTGACCTAATTATCTAAAACAAGGAACACCATCAGAGGCATCAAGATGAGCAGGAGCGGGATGAGTGGACACAGGAGAAGCTCGAGAGAAAAGAGAGGTTTATACAATCCAGGCTACAATCTAAAGAGTAGCTGGGATTAAATAAGCTAAGAGCTTCATAAGACTTATAAGATATAGGATGGGGGAAAAAAAAAATTAAACATTAAAACTTTAAGGAAAATTTTTATTTGTTATTGTGGTACTTTCACATCAATTTCTAGAACATACTGCTATGTACTGCTATCATTATTTCATGATACCATACTGTATCATATTATATACTTCAGAAGTCCAAATCCAGGACTGGAAGGATAACACTAAAGCATTGATGTGGCCACTGTGTGCTTGTGTGCATGTGTGTGTGTGTGTGTCTGACCATGCAGCAGGCTGTGCTGGTGCAGCGCTGGGTGCTGAAGTCCAGCTGGGACGCCTCCTATATAAAGTGGAGAGCTGATATTGAGGTTTCCACCTCTCTCGCTCCTGTGCTGCTCCATCGCGTGATTCAGAGAGGCTCTGGTTAGTGCTCCACGTTTCAGCATGGTAACACTGTTCCAGCCTCCGTCACAATAGGACAGGCCCACCCACACAGCAAGCTCCACCCTCTGATCTCCCCAACGCAACACCCATGAGAGGATCCCGCCCTGCAGCTCCGCCTACACACACACACACACACACACACACACACACACACACACACACACACACACACAAACACCCACACAATAATACTGTTGTTTGCATACAAATAGATGGCAAAGTCCCTAGCTTCAATGCCCTGTATAAGAATTCATACTGTAAAAAAAATCAAATACACTTCTAGAACAGTCTAGACTTTAGCATTTAGACTCTAGATTTAGGCAGGATGAATTCAGATCCAACATTTTGTCACACAAACAAAACTTACCAAAATATAATCGTCGCCAATAGTACTGTATGCAAAAAGGAGTAGTGCATTCAGCTGATCAGTTTTGAACTCGAATGATATTTCAAAATCTTCTCCACCAGTGAAAACATCCGGTTCCAACTTCAGGAACCCTGAAAAATATTTCAATGCAAACAAAATCGAACATTTATTTGTTATATCATCATGAATATATCATTTATAAAGCAAAGAGCTATATGGGTCCTTAAAGGCTTTATGAGAAATTGGCATTACCATGTCCAAGGAAGTAGGCTCCATGCTCAGAATAGGAAGGACATCCCTCCCAGTCCCCATACGTCTCATGTTCCTCCAGGGCCGAGTCCCAGTCTAAAGGCTTCCAAATGGCCTCAGGACTGCTGCTCCTCTGGATGAGCACATCCCTCACACAGCCTGCAAAACCCTTACGTGCCAGACTGGCCAGACCTACACACACACACACACACACACACACACACACACACACACACACACATAGATAGTTATCTATGTCAGAACAAAAGCATACACAATGCCACGTAATACCACCCTGACAGCAACTGATGTGATACCAGTGTCTTGACGATGAATAGTGAAATTCTCTGGAAGGCCTCCAAAAAAGATCCCTGTGTTTTGCCCAATTATGGTGCTGCCACTGGTTGCTGATGCTGAACCTGTAGTGAAGGTAATAAGAAAACAGGCAAAGAGAATGAATACGTTGGTGTTGTAACGATTCTAATTTTCAGTACAAAATGAAACTATTTAAGAATCAGCGATAAGTACAAAACGACTGAATCTTTAGCGGAACTTTAATTTGTGTTTTTGCGCGTATCTTCGAAAGAAGTGGCATATCCTGAATGTTTATACAGTGGATATAAAAAGTCTACACACCCCTGTAAAAACGGCACGTTTTTTGTGAAGGAAAAAATTTAAACCAAGATAAATCATGTCAGAACTTTTTCCACCCTCAAAATAAAATTACAACTTATAAAAATGTAAAACAACCAAAAGTGTTTTAGGGAAAAAACAAAAACAAACAAACAAAAAAACTTACAGTAACCTGGTTGCATAAGTGTGCACACCCCATAACTAACACTTTGTTGAAGCACCTTTTGATTTTATTACACCACTCAGTCTTTTTTTGGATAAGAGTCTCTCAGCTTGGCACATCTTGACTTGGCAATATATTCACACTCTTTCTTCCAAAATCATTCTAGATCCATTAAATTGTAAGGGCCTCTCCTGTGCACATCCGCTTCAGGTAAACCCACTGAATTTTAGTTGGATTCAGGTCTGCTCTCTGGCTAAGCCATTCAAAAACATTCATCTTCTTTTGGTTAAACCATTCCTTTGTTGATTTAGATGTATGATTTGGTTCATTGTCCTACTGAAAGGTGAAATTCCTTTTCATCTTCAGCTTACTAGCAGACACCTGAAGGTTTTGCCGACTGGTATTTATGATTCTCTCCACCTTGATAAAAGCCCACGTTCTGGGTGAAGAAAAGCAGCCCTAAAGCATAATGCTGCCAGCACCATGCTTCAACATGGGGATGGTGTTCTTTTGGTGCTGTGCTTTTTTTTTTGCACCAAACAAACCTTTTGGAATTGGTCAAATCAGACCATTACACATTTTGCCACATGGATTGGGGAGAATTAGTTGAGCTTGGATTTTTTTATTATATATATATATATACACACACAGTATCTCACAAAAGTGAGTACACCCCTCACATTTTTGTAAATATTTGATTATAGCTTTTAATGTGATAGCACTGAAGAAATGACACTTTGCTACAATGTAAAGTAGTGAGTGTACAGCTTGTGTAACAGTGTAAATTTGCTGTCCCCTCAAAATAACTCAACACACAGCCATTAATGTTTAAACCGCTGGCAACAAAAGTGAGTACACCCCTAAGTGAAAATGTCCAAATTGGGTCCAAAGTGTCAATGTTTTGTGTGGCCACCATTATTTTCCAGCACTGCCTTAACCCTCTTGGGCATGGAGTTCACCAGAGCTTCACAGGTTGCCACTGGAGTCCTCTTCCACTCCTCCATGATGACATCACGGAGCTGGTGGATGTTAGAGACCTTGTGCTCCTCCACCTTCCGTTTGAGGATGCCCCACAGATGCTCAATAGGGTTACCATCATCCTCAGCTTCTTTAGCAAGGCAGTGGTCGTCTTGGAGGTGTGTTTGGGGTCGTTATCATGCTGGAATACTGCCCTGCGGCCCAGTCTCCAAAGGGAGGGGATCATGCTCTGCTTCAGTATGTCACTGTACATGTTGGCATTCATGGTGCTCAATGAACTGTAGCTCCCCAGTGCCGGCAGCACTCATACAGCCCCAGACCATGTCACTCCCACCACCATGCTTGACTGTAGGGAAGACACACTTGTCTTTGTACTGCTCACTTGGTTGCCGCCACACACGCTTGACACCATCTGAACCAAATAAGTTTATCTTGGTCTCATCAGACCACAGGACATGGTTCCAGTAATCCATGTCCTTAGTCTGCTTGTCTTCAGCAAACTGTTTGCAGGCTTTCTTGTCCATCATCTTTAGAAGAGGCTTCCTTCTGGGATGACAGCCATGCAGACCAATTTGATGCAGTGTGCGGCATATGGTCTGAGCACTGACAGGCTGACCCCCCACCCCTTCAACCTCTGCAGCAATGCTGGCAGCACTCATACGTCTATTTCCCAAACACAACCTCTGGATATGACGCTGAGCACGTGCACTCAACTTGTTTGGTTGATCATGGCGAGGTCTGTTCTGAGTGGAACCCGTCCTGTTAAACCGCTGTATGGTCTTGGCCACCATGCTGCAGCTCGGTGTCAGGGTCTTGGCAATCTTCTTATAGCCTAGGCCATCTTTATGTAGAGCAACAATTCTTTTTTTCAGATCCTCAGAGAGTTCTTTGCCATGAGGTGCCATGTTGAACTTCCAGTGACCAGTATGAGGGAGTGTGAGAGCGATGACACCAAATTTAACAAACCTGCTCCCCATTCACACCTGAGACCTTGTAACACTAACAAGTCACATGACACCTGGGAGGAAAAATGGCTTATTGGGCCCAATTTGGACATTTTCACTTAGGGGTGTACTCACTTTTGTTGCCAGCGGTTTAGACATTAATGGCTGTGTGTTGAGTTATTTTGAGGAGAGAGCAAATTTGCACTGTTACACAAGCTGCACACTCACTACTTTACATTGTAGCAAAGTGTCATTTCTTCAGTGTTGTCACATGAAAAGATATAATAAAATATTTACAAAAATGTGAGGGGTGTACTCACTTTTGTGAGATACTGTGTATATATATATATATATATATATATATATATATATATATATATATATATATATATATATATATATATATATATATATATAAAATGAGAAAGGGCTTCCATCTAGCCGCCGTACCCCAAAGCCGAGACATGAAGAATATGAGAAATAGTTGTCACATGTATTGTCACATGTAATCAGTACTTGTCATATATTCCTGCAGCTTCTTTAACGTTGCCGTAGGTCTCTTGGCATCCTCCCTGGGAAGATTTTGTCTTCTTCTTTTATACATTTTGGAAGGATGTCCTGTTCTTGCTGATGTCACTGCGGTGCTCCATTTTCTCCACTTGTTGATGTTGGCTTTTACGGTGTTCCATGGAACATCAAATGTTTTGGAAATTCTTTTATACCCCTCTTCTGACCGATACCTTTCGACAGTGAGATGACATACATCTCTTTGTGGACCATGGCTTCAGCAGTCAGATGAAACCGAGAAGATATCAAGAAAATCCTACAAAAACAGCTGATTTTTATTTGGGGTTAATCACAATAATTTCATCGATGACAGCTGTATGATAATTACTTTTGAACATAAGATTGAATGCGATTGGTTCATTATGAACACAGCCACATCCCCAGTTATAAAAGGGTGTGCACAGTTATGCAACCAGTTTATTGTATGTTTTTAATTGTGTAGACTTAATATCCACTGTAGCTTATAGCTACGTAAAGGACTAACCATTTGAAGCAAATGCATCATCAATATATATATATATATATATATATATATATATATATATATATATATATATATATATATATATATATATATATGAAAAAATGGAAAAACTGCAAAATCAAAAAATATAGATTTTTAAATAATACTGCTAATAATCACACCAGACTGAAAGAATGAAAGAGGCTATCTCTGCAGTAAATGCCAAGTATTCAATGTTTTCTGGTAGCTTAGAGCAGATAATGTCATAACTAATGAAGTCACAGGCACACAGCAAATGAGAAACACACACACACACACACACACACACACACACACACACACACAATGGTGCTCAATGAGATGTCTAGAGAAGTGCTGCACTTCTTTGCCAGTCATAATTAAAATTCAAGTTCTGGAGAGGAGCAGCTTCTGTACTCTAATTATTCTAATCACATAATGAATAGCAAATATTAACTCTGATGGTCTCTTTTGCTTCCATGAAAGAATGTAAGGGGAGGGGTCATAAATATAGTAGGTCTGTACATAAGTAGGTGTGTGCGCGTGCCATTACCATGATACTGATCATCCACAATGATAGTTCCCATGGCTTGCTTCCTGGTAGCGATCAGTCGGTGCCACTGGTTGTCATTATACTTTCTCCCTCCATCATCTTGTGGACTGATGGCTACCACTGAGGCCTAACATCAAACAGTGAGGGTTAATAACACATCAGTAATTCTGTGGCTGCCAAGACCACCCTGCAAGAAACCCTGCACTTTGTGTAGCTAAATAAACTACAAAAGGACAGAGAAAGACTTGACTCAATCTTTTCTAAAACATAGTGCTGAAAATGTTCGAATTGCTAAGACTAAGGAGATCAACCGCTGCAGTATTACTCATCTGTAGCTCTGTTTGAAAGCTGGGAGCTCCTGAACTTTGTGGCACTATAGATCCAACGTCTTCCCTTTCAGCCCTGAGGTGCTGAGTTGAATCCTCCATCAAACTCCAAGTTTGCTTTGTGGATGGACAAATTTGGATAGATAGAGCCCTCACATCATGATGCCAGAAAGTATGCACTGCACAGCTTAGTGTCCTAGAACGGCTCACCTCTATCTATCGTAACTGAAAGTAGGATTGTTTCATTAAAATTATATTACAGTATCCCTTGTGCCTCCTTTGAAAGCTGAGGGTCCCAGAACTTTATTGCCCTGGCTGTAACACTTTCACTTTCAGCCCCTTGTTGCTGGGAGGAACCTGCTGCCAAATTCCATTTCGTGAGTTGCTTTTTTTTTTTTTTTTTTCCTTCCTCGTTCTCCTTCCCTGCAATAGGCTCTGAACCAAATTCTGCCTGGAGATTGGAAGCTCCACACATGCTGTAAATTAGAAGCTCTGGCACTGTCGATGTTAAGATGGGGGTTATTGTCCTGCTAAAATATGACATCACTCTGGCTTTCACATTTTAAACAGCCTGCTGGAGTGTTCTGCAGCAAGCAAAGCAAGACACAAAGTATCACATCTCCTCCTAGTGACGGAGATTTAATGACAGAATCAATATATGTATGGGTGCCAGGGCCTGCGATATGTTTACTGCAGAAAGGAGATGGCCTTAAGTATCAGCCAGAGGAGACACAACATGCTGTCTTAATACCGTGCTTGTTCTAAATTTAAGACTTTGAAAGCAATTCTTGACTATTAGAGATCACCCTGCCATAGTACCGAGACGCTCACGTGATAGTTTCGTTTTACTACCAAGTCACTACCATTGATTCTGATCCCGATGCTGAAATAGGATTTTTCCTGGTGTCCTTTTCAGTGGGGAAAGAAACGCATGCATAGAGGTGATGGTTTATTTAAGTAAAGAATAGGGTAGGCTTTTCTAGAAAAATAATGAACAATGGCATGGAAGCAAGGGAAGGGCTGGTGTCTAGACTACGGGTAATGCCTTGTTTACAGTTGTTAATAAATCCTCTTTAGCACTGTTACACTTAGACTGCTTACCAGTACTAAGAAAAGGGATCACCCCTTGCATCATATACTCAGACCACACTTTGCCCTCAGGTGTCTGATATTTTCCAATATAACGCTTTTGGCTATTCTACAGTCCTAGTAGAAGGGTGACTGTGCCTTTGCAATCATCCAGTTATAACAGCTCTAAGCAGGCATTCCTGTTTATCAACAGCCTCTCTTTTTTTTCTTTCTTTTGAAGTTCTGTCCTGAAGATTTTCACAACTGCAGAAATAGCTTTACCTCTGATTGTTACAAAGAGCTGACAGTGCACACTTCTTCCATAAATGTTAAAAGTGTCTCTTTACAGAAAGCTCCTCTTCGTGCATTGAGAACTTGTTGTGATAGTGATGTGGGATGTGTCACCAGGAGCTTAATACTCCCAGTAGGGCTACCCTTGGTAACTAGAGCAGACCAGATAAGTCAGACAAAGTCCGATCCTAAAGACTCCCATGGAAGATACAAAAAAGACTAAGTTTACCCTGCATGGGTAAGGGTTGCCGGGTCCAAGACTAAATGTTGTTATATTTCAGTGCAAGCTGCAAATTGTCCATAACATACATTTTGTTTGAACACAAGGTTGGTCATACGTGTACTTGGTACCAGATCTCCTTGGGTCAAAGTTATTAGTTGTGATTGATTGTGCTTGCATCATCAGACTTAAGAGCATATACTTTGGACATGCTGGTAAAGAGAGCAGCAGAGCTATCAAGTAACTAGCACTGGTTTGTGTAACCCTATGGTATGTAGTTGACACCATGTAGTATGGGAAACCATCAAGTTGAGTGTGTCCTTCCAAGTATTGCTCACAAAGAGCTCTCATGATTCAACTGAGGTATAAAAGAGACAGAAAGATGGCAACAAAAGGAGACGTAGAGTGAAAACTTGGGCATGGGAGGAGTTCACAGTGGCCACTGAGAAAGACTTTTGGGTGGCCCAAAGCCCTGCTAACGCTGTATGGCGGTATTGTTGAGTAATGGAAAGAACTCCTTAAGCCAGTGGACATGCTCTTCTGTACCTGAAATCGCTGCCATTTTGGACGCAATATTTATGGTTGAGGTTCCAATAGTGATTAGAAACCTTCGCTGGCTGCAAAGGTTGGATGCCAATTGGACACTAGACAAGGTTGAGGATGTGTAGTTAAGATGCATCTTCAGTGTTTGATATCTGGGACAGTGCATTTGGACTGGCAAACTGGGATGGTGGTCCACTCAATGTAGAGAAGCAGTATTGTGGCATTGTGGATAGTCCCTCCCACTCTTTCATAGACTCTTCACCCTCCTGCCTTCCAGTAGAAGGTACTGGTGCATCCATGCCACCACCATACACTTTATTATGCTGCTATGGGCCATCATGAGACACTTTATACTACCAAAGATAGGATAGAGTCTACGGTTTAGAGTCAGTTGTTAGCACTGGTTCTTTCATCCAATACTTTTCTCCTGTCCTGTCTACTTAATTTGCACTATGCTGCATAACACTATGCTGTCTATATGTCCTGATTATTTATTGTCCTGTGTATTTATTATACACTTTTGCACTTAAGCTTTACAATTATTCACACTGCAGTTAAGTATTGAGTAAGGAGGTCAGAGGTGTACATTGTGCAGAAAAATGTCCATACAAATGTACACTCACCGTCAGTGTGACCAGTTTTTATTTATTTTAAAGAGGACAATTTACAATGCCACTGAATGCTGTTATTTTTACTCCGTGATTTTTGCTTGAGTAATAAAGGCATTGTAAACCGCTTCAAATATGAACGATTGTCACAAATCGTGACGGAGCAGAGATAGGACGGATGCAAGTGCAGGATGAACAGTTGTTTCTTAGAAAGAGAGACAGGCAGACAAATCCAAAACGTGATCCAAAACGTAATCTACAAACATGCAAGAGGTCAGGCGATTGGCAAACACCAAAGGCACTCCACCCGGAGTGCCATGAGTCATCCCACTTCATTGGCGGCCCCGGCCCCCTGGGCTGAATGTCCCAAGCAGAGCCAGGAAATGGCCCGGTGTTCTTGGCGGTGTAGGGAAGCGGAGCGACAACCCTGGCTGAACAGAGAAGCTGAGCGGCGACCTCGGCTGAGCAGGGAAACAGAGCACTGTACTCCGCAGAGCAGGTAAGCGGGGCGACGTCCTCGTCGGAGCATGAAGGCAGAGCGACGTCCTCGTCAGAGCATGAAAGCAGAGCGATGTCTGCAGCCGGGCAGGCACATTGAGCGACCTCGGCGGAGCATGAAGGTAGAGCGATGTCCTCGGTGGAGCAGGGAAACAGAGCACTGTACTCGGCAGAGCAGGGAAACAGGGCGACGTCCTCGTCGGAGCAGGGAAACAGAGCACTGTACTCGGCGGAGCAGGGAAGCAGGGCGACGTCCTCATCGGAGCATGAAAGCGGAGCGACGTCTGCAGCCGGGCAGGCAGGCTGAGCGACGTCCTCGGCGGAGCACGAAGGCAGAATGACATCCCCAGTAAGGCCAGGGAGAGGAGCGTGGGTCTCTGTGCGGCCAGGGAGAGGAGCGTGGGTCTCCTTGAAGCAGAAGGGGGGAACAATGCTTGCCATGGAGCAGGAAGGCTGAGCAACGTCCACAGCTGAACAGGGAGGCTGAACAACGTCCACAGCTAAGCAGGGTGGCAGAGAGACGACCGCAGCTGAACAGGGAGGCTGAGCGACATCCACAGCTGAACAGGGAGGCTGAGCGACGCCCACAGCTGAACAGGGAGGCTGGGGGACGTCCACAGCTGAACAGGGAGGCTGAGCGACGCCCACAGCTGAACAGGGAGGCTGAGGCTCTGAGGTCACCAGGTGAACCTTGGGCATGGGCGGAGCTTGGGTGGCCATGTCAGCAGACTCGGGCATGAGCGGAGTTTGGCGGGGCGTGTCAGCAGACTGTGGCGTGAGCAGAGCTTGGCGGGGCGTGTCAGCAGACTGTGGCGTGAGCAGAGCTTGGCGGGGCGTGTCAGCAGACTGTGGCGTGAGCAGAGCTTGGCGGGGCGTGTCAGCAGACTGGCGCGTGAGCAGAGCTTGGTCGTTAGGCTTAGATATTAGCAGAGCTTGGTCAACTGGATCAGCAGGCTTGAACGTGAGCTCAGGGACAGGAGGCTTGACTTGGATCTCAGGGACTGGAGGCTTGACTTGGATCTTAGGGACTGGAGGCTTGACTTGGATCTCAGGGACTGGAGGCTTGACTTGGATCTCAGGGACTGGAGGCTTGACTTGGATCTCAGGGACTGGAGGCTTGACTTGGGCTTCAGGGACTGGAGGCTTGACTTGGGCTTCAGGGACTTGAGGCTTGACTTGGGCTTGGGCTTCAGGGACTTGAGACGAGGCTTGGACTTGGGCTTCAGGGACTGGAGACGAGGCTTGGACTTGGGCTTCAGGGACTTGAGACGAGGCTTGGACTTGGGCTTCAGGGACTTGAGACGAGACTTGGACTTGGGCTTCAGGGACTTGAGACGAGACTTGGACTTGGGCTTCAGGGACTTGAGACGAGACTTGGACTTCAGAGCCTGGAGGCTTGACTCGGGCTTCAGAGCCTGGAGGCTTGACTCGGGCTTGGACCTCAGGGACTTGAGACTGGACTTGGACCTCAGAGACTTGAGACTGGACTTGGACCTCAGGGACTTGAGACTGGACTTGGACCTCAGGGTCGAGCTCTGGTGCTATGACCTCCGATGGGTGCTCCGAGGTCACCCTGTTGATCCCAGGATGGGTCTCTGCACGGGCTCTCCGGTGGAGTTTCTTATGCTCCCGCCAGCTGCTCTTGAAGCATTCCTGAGAGCAGAAGAAAGCTTCCTGGAGGCCCAGCTTCTTGCAGGTGGGACATTGAAGCTGAGTCTCTCTCCCGCAGCCCTCGGTCATACATCTCGGAGATTTCGCTCCCGCGTTGGCCGGATACTGAAGTGGCTCGCTGGTTACTGCCCTGTCCATCTCCTCATAATAGAGGTTGAATGGTGGGTCCACCTGGGGCTGTCCATTGACTCTCCACCACAGTAAATCGAGACCACAAAGTTGTCCAGGCTGTGAAAATGCCTCCATAAACAGCTCTGCAAACTGAGTGACATCATGGAGGGCTGGCGACCCAGCACTCACCAGCTGCTCCGCCCAGTCACGGGCCGGACCACAAAACCTGGACACCAGGAACCCGATCCACTCTCTCTTAGTAGGCTTGGGAAACGCCAAGCTGCAGAAATACACCTGGCAGCTGAAGAGGAACTCCAGTGGGTAGCTCCCCAATGCCGCTGTCTCTGGTGACAATTCAACGGAGTACCTTTGGGGAAATTGCACGGATGAAAAATGCGGCCAGTAATCCGAGCGTTCCCCGATGAGGTATTGTCCTACTACTTCCCTGGTTTCTGTGGCGTGACTTCTCTCTCGTCCTCGTGCTGCATCCATGTTGGGCGGAAGATTCTGTCACAAATCGTGACGGAGCAGAGATAGGACGGATGCAAGTGCAGGATGAACAGTTGTTTATTAGAAAGAGAGGTAGGCAGACAAATCCAAAACGTGATCCAAAACGTAATCCACAAACATGCAAGAGGTCAGGCGATTGGCAAACAGGCATACATGGGGCAAGGCAGGAATCTAGGTCAATAAACATAACAAGAAACGAACTATGTCGAGGGGCTGGAAGCGGATAATCCAGCGCGAACTAACTCTAAACATGGACCGTGACTATGAATATGATACGCGTTAAACTAGCTCTAAACATTTAATCTTCCGCGTTGTGTGCTGGGAGGCGCGCAGTATATATGCGGACATGATCAGCGTCTAAACTGCTAGGAGCTGAGAGCAATTCAGACCCACGTGAAATCCCAGCCAATGACAGAACAGGGAGGAGTCAGAAACATAAACAAAACACACGTGTCCAGAAGTCATTACAGTCAACAACGGAAAAGCAGGTGCTCGCGCATTCGCGCTTAGAGCACACTGCTTCAAGGGGGAATCGTGACAACGATCTATAAGATTATATTTAAAGATTGTTGTTACAGTTCAAGCTCAAACACCTTTTTTTTAACGTTTAAAAGTTGGTTTCATAATAAATTCCGTGCACAGACATCGTGCATCTCAGCATTTTGTGACAGCAGACGTTGACTTACAATACAATGGATAAAACAGACATTTCAGAAGATGCCAAACAAACAATCTGAGGAGTAGCACCAAGCAACACAAATCAGTATCGGAACAAGTCAGTCCAAAAGCTAACTCACCAAGGTTCCACCATGGTTTTGTGTATACTTCCCAATTCCCCTTTCTTTACCCCCCTGTCTACGGGAAACCCGCTACGAGCTATAAAGTCCTTCGATACAACCTCCACAATATTTATAGCCTGGCACAATATTTGATACCCACCACACTGATTGATATGATGCCACCTAAAACATGCTGTTTTTTTTTTTTTTTTTTTTTTTAAATGTTGATCTCTGTATTTTGCTCTGCAAGCAGGTGCTGAAAGCTCAGGTGCCATGAAAATAGCAAAGCTCATCTCCCTGCTGACTGAGACGGCGCTGAATTGAGAAAGGTCTATCTGTAAATGTCATGGTTTCAGAACATACTCTTATCATTTCTTCAGGTTTCTATTCCGGTCTGTTTATAAGCATCACCTGATGGTAAAAAAAAAGCAAGGCTACACTTTTACCACTACAGTTATATGCAGAACATTGCTCCACAACTGATGGAACAAACAATAAACACATTTCTTTGTCAGTCTCCAAAGACTCTGCAACACCAACCTTAGCCACCTCAGACACGGTCAAGTATCACTAACTGTAATTGGCTAAGGAAATATAATGATCTAGGATGCCCTAACCTTTCTAATCAATTTTCTAACCAAAATAAGTTGCGGTGGAAAAAGCATTCGATTTGTATCATTACTATATACAATTTATTTATTTATTTTAGTTCCCTGGTGGTCTAGTGGCTAAGGATCCTGCACAAAGATAAAAAAGATAAAAAAAAATAAAAAAAACCTAAAAAACTGTTTATAGCTGTTGTAATGTAAGTGATAATATAACTAACGTTTTCTTTGAATATAAATAGAACCATATCAAGTATGAAATGTCGTTCTTTACTTCAGAAGCTGCTTATCTCCTGGGATTTTCAGGCATAAGAGTCTCTAGAGTTTACACAGAATGTAGTGAAACACAAAAAGCATCCAGTGAGCAGGAGTTCGGTGAGAGATCAAAGGAGAATGGTCAGACTGTTTTGAATTGACTGGAAGTCTACAATACGCGACTCAAATAACCACTTTTTACAACTGTGGTGAAGAGAGGAGCATCTCAGATTGCATATCACAGTATAAAATCATATCGTATTCCACTCCTGTCAGTCAAGAACAGGAATCTGAGGGTACAGTGGGCTCAGGCTCACTGAAAATGGACTCACAATTTAGAAAGCATCACCGTTTTCCAAAATCTGCATGAATGAGCAGGTGTACAGGTGTGCGCGTGTGTGTAGTCCATGCCTCCTCAAATGTAAGAAGCTGATTAAGGAAAACTGGCATTGTTTGCAACAGCTTTTACCAGGAACTAAATATTCTTTCATGAGACAGCATTTCATAAACTGCTCATTAATTTCATCATTACAAAGAGTGTGTGGGGAAGCATACCAGTCTCCTGTGTCACGCCCAATTAGCATCCCATGGTGCTAATCCCATTAGAATTGTTGAATTCGTTAATGGGGGAACTAATGGGCATGCTATCAGGGGACATTAATTGGGCATGACACCACTTTTAGTTATAATTATCAAACTACCCCCAACAAACTGTGTTAATAAATGCAAAACTAGTGAGATTTCGGTGGTGGTGAATATTAGTGAGGAGAGAGCTGCAGCAGCATCTCGTTAGTACTGGTGCAGAGATCAACTTTCATGATGGCTTTTATCATCAGAGTGGTTAGTGATGGTGAGGTGGCATTGCACTGTGAAATAATTAGCATGTCTTACTCGTGACTGCGGGTATCAAGTTAATTGGTCTCCGATTCAAACACTGTTTTAGTTTGAAATTTCCATGGAGGGGGAAAAAGAAGAGTTGAGTGGGATCAAACATAATTTATGTAATTTATGCCCCTTTAAAAAACATATTGGCTTAGATTTGAATGTTTATCATGCTGCTGTTTATGTATTTATTGTGCTTTTAATGGCATGCCAGAATCAGTGGCTATTTTCAGGGCAAGATCAAGGTAGATTAAACAGGATATTAAGTAAATTCTTACATTTTTACATTCCAACAGTGTCAAAAGCAACAGCTATATACGGTCCTTCACTTTAGTGTTTGAGAAGAATTCTAGTATTTTTCCTGGTGAAACATTTTGGAAGAATTCTAGGTACGTCTTTTCTGAGTAGAATAGTTGTCTAGTATTGTTAAGAGTAGGACAGTCCAGTAATCTATGATTAACAGACGTTCTTGTTTTACAGGAATCACATGTTGGCCGTTCTTCCCCATTTAGTAGGAACGTATGTGTGAGTCTTGAGTGTCCAATAAGGCATCTTGTGCATACGGTCTGATCGTGTCTGGATTCAAAAGGGAAATGAGGGAAGTGTCTTTCATTTATAGCAGGGTTGATTTCATGTAGTTTGTTGGGACCATGAACGCACTGGTCCCATTCCATTAGCCACTTTTCTGAGATGTACGAGTTTATTATTGGTTTGAAATCTGATGGTGGGATTTGACAATCTGTACTTCTCAGTTTGAGGGATTCCTTAGCAGCACTGTCTGCTTGCCATGTTACAGTTCCTTTCCATGTTGTGTCCCTGGTGCAGTGGTATTAGGACCAGTTAATAATTCCACACTACAACACAGATTGAAAACTGGGCCTCATATAAAATGTCAGAATTCCAATAATTGATTTATTTTTTTTTAAACCCCAGAAGATTAGGCAACGTGGAACATATCCTCAGCAGCTGTATAAAAGCACTGAGTGAGGGGTGCTATCGTTGGTGTCATGACAAAGTTCTGAAGGCCATAGCAGACATCATCTCCAGCGGGATAACCCACTGTAAGTGTCTTCACCCAGTGAAGTAGACCATCACTTTTGTCAGGGCTGGGGAGAAGGTACTACCAGCAACTAGGACCACCTCCTCTGGCCTGCTAACATCAGCACAGGACTGGGAGCTGAGAGTCGACCTGGGAAAGCAGCTTAAGTTTCCAGAAACCGTTGCCATAACATCGTTAAGGCCAGATATGGTGCTGATCTGAGAATCCTCCAAGCAAATTGCCCTGTTAGAACTTACTGTTCCCTGGGAGGACCGTATCGAGGAGGCCAGAGAGAGGAAGAGAACTAGGTACAGCGGGCTGGTACAAGAGTGCCAAAGTAATGGCTGGCGAGCAAGGTGTGAGCCCATCAAGGTGGAATGCAGAGGGTTTGCAGCCCAGTTTCACTGGTAGGGCCTATAATATGCTGGGATTCAAAGGGGCCAGTAAACAAATGAGCCTGAAGTCGGCCACGGAGGCAGCGGAGGTTGCTTCAAGAGGAGAGACATGGGTGGGGTAGTGCTACCGGGGCTTGTTCAACCCCGACTGGGTCACCTGGGCATGGGTATCTGATGTTGAAAGACCCGAAACACCTGATGACCCCAGGAAACATCACTAATGATGTGTTCAGATGAATCACATGGTGATGTATGTTAGAAGTACTAAATAAAATCTGATTTCGTAGCAATCATATTTTGAGTCAGCACCAGATATCTGATTGATGACTTTTTGTAGGAGCAACTAGAAGGGCTTCAGCTTTGTAAGCAGTGAGCTCTGGAAGTGTAATATAATATTTGTACATGTACTGTCTCTTACAACATTAAAACAGTCATGCCAACAACACGAACTGTATCCTACCTGAGGGTCAAAGAGGAAGTAGGGCCGGCCATTGCGTATTTGCAGAGCCACAAATTCTTCTTGCTCTCCAGGGGAAAGAGCACAAAGGATCAGTCCTTCTTCCATCCGTGTGCGGAAACTCAGCTGAACACCTGCATGGAGATAACAATATGAAAAACACCTGACAAAACTTTAATTAGATAGCTGAAGAGAGTATAAAGGAGAGCACAGGGAGAATAGCACTCACAAGACTGGACATTAGCATTCCAAGATTTGGAAATCTAAACACAATGCTCCCATCATGCTCTCTTTAACAATCAAACAGGATCTAAAACATTTAATAATTCTGTTACATGAACAACATCTTCAATCATGTTAATCACCCTGGGATACTATCTAACCCGACATCGTGTCGTGTTGTGTGTGTGCGCATGTATGGAAACTGGGGACGGCTGAGGAACTGCTTATGCAAAACTTGTAGGTTCAGCACACAATCTCTTGTGTGATCAGCTTTTTTTTTTTTGACATGCTCTTCACATCCATCAATACGACGGACCTATTCCTGAAGGAAAGGCACAAGGGCGGTCTCTGAGGTCTCTGTTCTGACAGGTCTGTTTACAAGCAGTGGTCAGTGGTCTCCTGGAGCCAAGCGATAAAGAATGAGATTCACCTCAGAGGGTCTCAAGACAAGAGTCCATACATAGGAAGATGTGTGTCAGCAATTGTATGGAGTATGTATGGAGTAGACCATACATTCAGGCTACCAAAAAAAAAACTTTTGAAAAGCCACAAAAATGTAAATCAGCAGAATGGGAGTTGAGAAGAATGTTGTTTTATATAAATTTACCAAAAGTTAAAGAAAAAAAAAAAACCTTGTTTTATAAGATGTTACCAATCTTGACCAAGATACTGTTTAAGTAGAAAAATGCACAGCAGTTAAATTTTATTGCTTAATTGTTCTATCCATTTTAAATGTTGCATTTAACTGCATTAAGCAGATTCCAATTCTTATTCAGATTGATTTACAAAAGTACTTTGTCTCAAAAAACCCCCAAACATCCTAATGCTAGTTCACCAGGTGAGGGTCTACTGTTAGTGTCTAATGTTTATGTCCTTTCTGCAAGTACCGAATCAACACAGCATAATATTTAATCAATTTATTCAACAATGTTGCTTTAATAGATAAATCTAGATGGCAACGCTTAAAAGCATTATACAAAGATGATTAAATCAAACTGAATATCTGTAATGGCCAGGGAAATCCTGCCGGACATTGCTGTGGCTAAATTCTGAAAACAGATCAAAATAATGAAAGATCTGATTTTGGATAGTTTTAAAGTTATTTGGCATTAATGTCGGGGGCACGCTGGCTTAGTGTCTTCGGAGTGTATATGTTCTCCCTGTGCTTCCGGGGTTTCCTCTGGGTATTCCGGTTTCCTTCTCTAGTACAAAGACATGCATTGTAGCCTGAAAGGCATTGCCAAATTGTCTGTAATGTGTGTGCGAGTGTGCCGTGCAATGGATTGGCACCCCGTCCATCCCCACCTTGTGTGCCCAGAGTTCCTTGTGATAGGCTCCAGACTCCCCCATGACCCTGTGTAGGATAAGTGATACAGAAAACGGATGGATGGATGGATTTAATGTCATTTTTGCACAAAATGTGTCTGCAGTGTTACCTAACCAAACTGCACACTCGATGTATCAATGCAAATGTTAACTACTGTGTCTTTAAACAACACACCCAAAATGATGTACAAAGTCTTAGGCTTTCAACGTTAACGTTTATTAACCTTAAAGGGGTCAAACTGTATGATGCTTTTTACTGTCTTCCTTGAGTGTGCAATGTATCGGTTTGTGCATGTGTAAGATCTGCAAAGTTACAAAGCTCATAGTCTCCCACAAAGGGGAGATTTATTCTATCTAACAGAGCACACTGCTCCTGACCTGCCTAAAACACCACAATCGAAATCCAAATATTACTTCTGCAAGCGTCTACGTCACAAATTAAAAGATCAGCATAATGCTGCCACCATTTAAAACATTTGTTGAATTAATTGAATTTTTTTAAACTGTATTTTATGTTGTCACTTCAGGACTTAAAGACGTTACAGTGAAGAAGACGAATTAAACTGTTATAACATCGCACCTGAAAGGTAAGAGAGATCCGAAATAAAGACTTACCACTGTGAAACGTTCTGCACAAGCCGTGCTTGCAAAGTCGGTTCCGATTGATCTGCTCGATTATCCGCATTTTCAGAACCTAACTCGGGCTCGGACTGATACGGTAAAACCGACGACATTATTAACTGTGCTTATAATCAATTTAGAAGCTTTGGAAGCTGAAGCTCGCGATAACGTTAATGAGTGTTACATTTCCGACACACGCTTGAGGTTTGTAGCGAATCACAACGTAATGGGTCAGCTGGCCAATCAGAGCACTCTGGGCTTTTCGGAAGGAGGGGCTTTGAAGAAACCAGAACTCAGTGGGAGCATTTCAGACAGACTGGGAATAGTGGTACTGCTATAATGTACAATATGTAAAAAATGATGTAACATTAAAGCATGTTATCGTATTTTATTACACCAAATAAACAAAATAATGAACTTTTAAAAATCATCATATGAACCCTTTAACATGGTGTATGCAATGTATACATGTAAAATGAAGAGGCTTCCACAGTCCAATCAGTGGGACTTCAAACCCAAGAAAATTTCTCCTATTGGTTCACATCATTGTTCATGTTTAGCCACGCAGCTTCTACTATTGTTGCTGCTACTAACAATAACGCAGAGAAACATATAAAAGAGAACACATCTCGTTCGACGGTTTTCTGAACTACATCTTGTAGTAAATCCCAAAATTTGACCCTGTGAAGGGTTTCCTCAGGCCACCACACATTATAATGAAACAACTGCACCAAACTGTTATCGTTCATATCATACAGTATATTTGTCCAATTTAACACAGCTTAATAAAACCAGAAGTCAAAAAACGCATTTAAACAATTCCGAGAATCTGTTAGAGGTCTGTATATGATAAGCATCAATAACCAGTAAATGTTCCTACAAACTCATTCCCGGGCCAAAAAAACATAATATCAACTATAAGTAGAACAAACAAGGCCATTTGGATTTAATCTGCTTAATACATAACCTGAATAACTTCAGTCATGTTAGCATTATTGCAGCATTAATCAAGTTGTTGCGTATTAATGAGTTTTTAGCAAATGCTAATTACTGTCATAGATTCTGCAGCACCCCATTAAATATACAAATTACAGAATTAAAGAGCCAGAGCTTTTCATGATTAATCTTTAAATGGGGGGAAAAAACTAATGATGTCTGTGCAAAGTTTCCCCTCAGATTTCACGCAACGAGGCCGCTTGACAATAAATCAAATTATTTAAGGAAAACCATTTGTAATATTTCATATTTTAGGCTACAATTGCTTGCAATTTTCTCTGCAAAGAAAAATTTACTGCTCTTGACCCCCTTCATAGACCTTCAGTGAGAATCTTTTCTTTAAAAGTGCGTGCAGCCACTTAACATTCAGATTCGACAAAAAAAAAAAAGATAAAGAAAGAAATGCGACACTTCAAAGGCAGCCGTAGCAGTTAATGCACTTCATTACAAGTAAAATGGAAGAAAAATGAAATATATGAAGACTACATTATTATGCATAAGACACGGTTTCTAGTTTGCATCCTGGCTGAGAATCTTCAACAGAGCTCAAGACACTGCCCGCCATAACACATCAATGAGGATTAAGATGCAGATCAATCCTCTGCAATGATATTGCATTTTGAAAATCTTGTCCCCCGTCTTTGATTTGTTGGGAGTTGTGCACTGACAAAATCATTTAAGGCTCCAAATTAGATGACCATTGATTTTTGCTTAATGCGTTGCTTTGGCTAGATTTCAATATTGCGCCGAGTATTTTGTCCCTGAGCATGTTGTTTGTTCATTTCATTATGCTTCATTTCAGCCATTGAGCTCTTCGCTCACTTTTATCCAGTCACCAGCGAGCTCGATAAGAACAGGGAAATCTTTATGTTTTTCCTTATCCTGCGACTCAATACGTTTTGCCCCGTGACCGACAAAAGGGCTTCAGGAGTGCAGAGTGGTCTGGCCTTGTTCCCAATCCATCGGTAAGCAATCGAGAACATCAACATGTGATTTTAAAGAGGCGGCGTGGCTAAAGATATGAGCCGACGGGAATGTCGCCGCTGTTCTTCGGCTCCCTCATTAGTCTGCGGCCATTCATAACGCCAGCAGGCCCAAGGACGAGCTCTCCACTTTGACTGCAGTCATTGATCAATTAGAGAGTCAGCTGAACTCAACTCCAGGCTTGATTTATAAAGATTTATCCGTTTGTCATTATTTAAGAAAAAAAAAAAAAAAAAAAACCTGGAAACTGCAGTGCTAAATGTTAATAAAGTTGGGGGGGGGGGGGGGGGGGGGGGGCGGTTGGTGAGACTAAGGAAATGGCTATTCATTTCTTAAACTACAAGGTCATACAGGGTCATCCATTTCTGTGTAGGCTTCTGAAGTGGATACATTTAGTGGATGGTCTGCGTAATATCTAGGAGGAAAACAAAAGCACATGCGACGGACGAGTCTCATGGTTCTGTGCAGAGGCTCCTGAACAGAGCAGGACCGAATACAGATTATGTTCATTCATATAACTGAACAAAAGAAAGCTTAGGGGCTTAGTGAACTGCAGAATGCTCTTAGCACCATCAATGTCTACATAAACTACTTTTTTTTGTCTTAACTAGACAACTACACTTCTGTCTTTTCTTTGGTAATGCTCTGCTAAAGTTGCATTATATCCTATATAAGTCTTCCTGTATATAAACGCGGTGTAACTCATCTGTATATATTCATCCGTACATACATTGAGGTGTTCATAGTGTACATATTACCATTATTCTAATTTTTTACTACGATTCTTCTTTTTCTATTCCTATTGTATATATTTTTTAGACATTTTTTAAATTTTATTCCTATTTAATGTGTATTCTTTTCTATCTGTTTTTTTTTTTTTTTGTGTAATTGAGTTGCTGTAACGAGGGAATTTCCCCAGTGTGGGATCAATAAAGTTTTTATCTTATCTTATCTTATCTTCAGGAAAATAATCCATTTTGTGGACCTGACAAACTAAAGAGTGTTATCTGCAGGATGTTCTGTTTGGAGACTTTTTTTTTTGGTTGTCATCAATAAACATATATTATATAACAATATTTTATCATAATTAAAACGATATCATCATCGCAGGTGTTTAGTTTATTTAAATTCTATCATGTGGGAGTACAGAGCCAAATGTGAAAACTCTAAGCATCCGGTTATCTGCACTTTGAACTTGATATAAAGCCCTGTGGAGAGACAAAAGTATTAAAAGAATAATTAACCCAAAATGCTAATGAGGTTAATAATTAATGGAATAAGTAGGAGCCAGTTACCATGATTACAGTAGCGAACTGTTAATTGACCTTTACTCGGTTTAATTCATGGAACATTTTACCACCTTGGTGCAGCAGCTATGGAAATGAGGTCATGTGCTATTTGTCTCAGGTTTTTACATCTAACTGACCAATCTGATGATTTAGAGCACTTGATACTTGCATACATTAAACAATTAAAATGTGAGTTATGTAAACAAATGGCAGGGTTTTTTTCTCCATCAACAGATGAAGCATAACCTATATTCATTTGGAACTCAATTCTCCAATTATGTTTGTAAACAAAAGTATAATTGCCCTTTGTCTAATCGGGGAAGTCATTAATTTATTAGGCTGTTATAGAGATTGAGTGCAGAATAAAAACTGTGTTAGTCCACACACACACACACTCACAAACCTGATTTGATAATTAGATGGCCATCCGTCTATTCATCCATTTTTCCATACCACTTATCCAACACAGGGTCACGGGGGAGCCTGAAGCCTATCCCAGGTAACGTGGGGCACAAGGGGTGCCAACCCATCGCACGGCACAATCGCACAAATTCATACACCCACGTACACACTACGGACAATTTGGAAACTAAAGTACCCAAAGGAAACCCCCGAAGCACAAGAAGAACATGCACACTCGGCGCACACAGGGCAGAGGCGTGATTCATACCACCAACCCTGGAGGTGCGAGGCAAATGTGCTAAGCACTAACTTGAAAAAAGCTCCATACCTGTGAAGTCAGTGTTAACGGGAAGTGTAGAGCTGGGAAAGTGGAAGTAGTCGGTCCCAGTGAAGCGTCTGCCTCTGATGACCTGGCCTTCTGCATCTGAGAATGATACATCGGTTCTTTCAACATGGTAGACAGGTGGCGGACCGTTCAGCTCGGCCGGAGCAGCCCACAAGATCTTCATTGCAGTTGTGTTTAAAGGTTTCAGCCGGGGGGCCTTCAACCCTGCTGGTGCTGTCAGTAGAAAAAGAAGGGTTTTTTTTTGTTGTTTTTTGGTTTCACCAGATTTTTCAAACATTTTTTAAACAAAGGTCCAAACACAGCCTTAAAGGTTGACTTAAATGATCATGAACTGACACATTCGCAGTGCATTTAGTCTACTTCGGCCAGTAGCCAAGCCCGACCAACACCGCCAATAAAAGCCCTCTATAGAAAATGAATGTGTTGTCTTCAAAGGTCTGTTGCCAGGCATGTCATAAATTACATCCAATCAATAGCACTTGAGTCTGTATAATTGAAACCCTGATATTTCAAACTCCACGTGTTGATTTAATAGCTTTTGTGTGAAGTCTTGATAGACGTTCATCGCTTTTAAACATACATACAGGTGGGAAAACGTGAAGTATAGCTTAAGTGAGCTTGAAGTGGAATGGAAGAGGCGAGAGCGGGAGTGTCAGTACTGCTGCATGATTTGTTAATACTAAGTCTGTCATGAATCCTCGATTAAACCCAACAAGTTAATAAAAAAAAAAAAATCCATTAAAATGCATCTAATGTGCAAAGGACTGGAAAAATGGCAAGTGGAACTCGAATACTAGCATCATCGTACTAGCATCATCAAGAGGTTCCAAACAGAGACCTCGGGCAAACTATTACCAAAATAATCAGCCAAGGTGGAGATTTTTTTTCCCACAGCAATTTCAGCAAGCACAAACAACAACAGTCAGGTCTGCGTATCATTTTACTACACTATATGTATAGATGTCCTGTCTAGAATAACCGATCTTATTCGATACATTTTTACTCATGTCTTTATCAGCTCAAAAATGACTGAACTTGTCTACTAGATATCACATCTGGACATCTGCTGATCGTTTCATGATGCCAACAGAACTGTTTAAATGATAGCGACAAACAAAAGACGTTAAAATGCACCGCTGGACTCAAACGACGGCCGAATTTGATTACAGCTCGGACGCCTAATGCCGTCGCAAACTGCTGTCAAATGAAACTGGTGCACAGTTCCAAGTCTTGGAATAACTGCACATTTGGTCTAAAGTGAATGCTGGCCTGGGTAATAACCCCATTATTGCAATGCATCCGGTGAAAATTAATTTATAGAATACATTTTACAGCCTGATATGTGATGAGATTCTGCCATTTTATTTACACTAATGAAGAATCATTAACTACGCCACAAGAAATAAATTTCAGGACTAATGATTAAAATTAGCTGGGCAAATTTGTTTCATGAATATTTTAGAGTCTCATCCTGGTCTAACTGCGAAGGTAAACATTGCTTTTATCAGATTAATAAGCATATCTGTCCAAAGCATATCTGGAAACAAGTCCAGCTGGATCGCTGTATTTGCTGTCTTAACAATGCAGCCTTGCATTTTCCAGGCAAATCCCCCTAGCTGTACTATAATACGTACTAGCAGCATTTCTGTAACTTGGGAAGTATTGATTTATGCATAATTGCACCAACCTTCCAAAGGGGGAGAAATATGCATGGCACAGTTCACGTCAATGCGATGTGTACAGGCAGGGATACACATGTACAGCTTCCCTTTATGGCTTGTAATATACATAAAACATTACCATCAACTCTTGATTAGCTGTTCGCTTTACAAAAAGATCAATAACATCAGTCTGGCTCCCTTTTTAAAATTCTGTAGGCTTACACAATCCTTGTCCTCATCAGTGCGTTCACAAAATGAGTTATTATGCTTTTTAGCAGTGACCGGGGATCTCCTGCACTGACAGCTGAGGTCCTGCAACTGTGCAATATTGTCTCACTGTCATTTTCAGCTTAATGTATGAATACATGTCGTTTCAGGCATTAGAGATGACTATAGAACCTTTTAGTTCGGGCCGTAATCGTACGGCATTTCAAAAATTCACAGACGCGAGCTACAAGTTCAGAGGAAGAATCATTTGATGTGAGAGATTCATCTGTGTGTTGACTCACACGGAATGATTCACATATATTATCAGAGGGGAATAGTGGCCATTTTAAAACATGACGACATGCACGACCACCTTGGGGAGACAAACCCACACACAGACATTTTAAGGGCTGTCTTAATTGCAAAATCCTTCTGGTGCACTGGAATATTCGCTCCCTAAGAAATCCCACAAATGTACAGCAAAATCCAGGGAGCATCGGTGCTCATGATGTTCCTTTACTGGAAATGACATCATGATTTCTGAAGCCTCTCAGCTTGAAAAAAAAAAAAAATGCCGGATGAACTCAGCCAATTTCGCCTACAAATGTAGGTAACTTGTTATCGTTGTTGTAGCTCTAAAATGATTACTCACGTAAGCGATTTTTAACTTTATTTTATTCTATATATCTATATGGTTTGAGTTTAACGACTTTTAAGTGTTTAAAACGATCCTACTTGACGTACCATGATAGAAATACGTGTGATTAAGCTAACAAAGTTGTATGACAGAAAACTTTGATATTTTTACGTTTTTAATTTTTGACTCCAAGTACATAGTCATGTCACCGGAAATTGAGTTATCGGTGTCCCAATGTGTAGTGAGACAGGGTCTTTACCGGTGCCCGAACTCATGTACAAGATATACTGATAAAAAAATAAATAAAAGCCATGTACGCCTTCATGTTCGACTTTTGACTGCAAAACTCTAGCCAGCTAAGTGATGTAAAACAGTGAACTGTACAGTCAATGTTATAGATTTAACAAGCGATGTTGTCTGTGTGTTCAGTGATCTAAAGCAAATACTTGTATGTACAGTATAACTCATTTATTAAAGTAAAGAAGTACTACTCGGTCTACCGTTGATGCTGTGAGCAGTCATGGCAGTTGATTTGACTTCACGTGTTGAAATCGGGGTTGAGATGACCTTCTCGAGTTTCAGAGTAGGGATTAGTAAGTAGCAACAGTTGATGGGGGTATTCCTTGTGATTTTTTTTTCTAAGCTGGAGGTCGAAGTTTCCGAGTTATGCGTTTTATTTAGTTATGCATTCGACCAAACGTGATCTCCAACTAGGAAAAAACACCTCGTCGGAATTCCTACTTGGGAGCTCGGAACGTCTCCTCAACATCAAGTCAACGTCGAGTGTTTTCAGTTTTGTTGTGTTCTTAGTTTTCCTATTGTGTTTTTTATGTTTGATATCGGGCGTCCCGATTTGCTGTTTTTCGTTTCGCTCTTACGCGTTTAGCCTGTTAATGCGTTTTGCACTTACGGGCCTTCCCGATCCTTGTTCCAGTCTACATATTTGCACATAGTGTCTAAAGCTTTAAGACCAAAACACAATTAAATTCACCCACACGGTAACCGTTTCTCCGTCTACGCTGTGGATAATGCTCGTTACACACTACTTGTTCCGGCATGGAAAGAAATGCGACGCCATTCCAACCGACCCAACGGAAGCAGCTGCCGACGGCTCCGTTTGAACAGATGGTAATTCAGTCTAATGGTGCATCTGTATAATAACGATGGGCACTGTGTATACAGACAGTCATAAAAACAAAGTAAGGATCACATAAATTGCAATCATCAACATCAGAGTCCTGTCGGAGTTACTCAATGGGTCTGGGACAAGGAGAAAAGAGACATATTCTTAAGTGGGCCAAAGTGTGTGCGTGCGTTTGTGTGTATGTGTGTGTGATTCAACCAACCTGAGACAACCATAAGGAAAAACATTAAATCAGGGTAAAGAGAAAAACCTGACATTTCAAAGCTAATATAAGCAACAGAACAAAAACTTGCTGCTCAGTTGACAAAAGAAATGCAATGGCAAAGCGACAAATGTGCTTCTGTCGTATGGAGGAAGCCATAACATCCACCGCAGCATATTGAGCTGACCATATCTTACTGTGGCGCCAAGAGTCTGACGGATTCATGTCCATCATTTCCCACAGTATCAATTAAGGGCCCTTGAAGGCTGCATGATTTGTGCCTCTGTTATTAAACCCCACTAATTCGTCCTACTTACATATTCTGTATAAATCTCCATGAGTGGTGTTTGATTCATGGTGTTCATGGGGAGCTCGCCAGCACATTTTTCTCCTTGTAATTAACAGTAAATTGTTTTTACTGCCAAGCGATGAATTCAGCTGCAAACGGGCAAGTGGACGAGGTGAGCGTGGAACTCCGGCAGGAGGGTTGAGGGAGTCATTAAGTCATCATATATGGTGAGATGTAGATGGTTAATAAGGACAGGAAAAGGGGAAAAGAATGCATGCAAAAGCCCACATTGCTTTAGGCTGGACTGAATCTCAGCGGAACAAAAACGAGAATAAGAAAAAAAGAAGCACCGCTCAAAATGTATGTTCTTACGATGAGAATTTCTTGATGACATACTTTTCCTAACCTGTCTGAATGCCTGAACCAATTTCTCCCAACTTTCTCACCTGTTTCCAAAGTACGAAAATAGTAAAGATAACCTGAGACTAAATCTCAAATAGCTTTCATTCATATTCCTCAGAGATGAAATGCCTTCCAGTTTCGACCGAGAGCCGCGAACTATTTGCTTCAGTTCGCTGGGAGGTTGGCACGCAGTTCCTGGTGAAGTACTGAGAATGAAAGGTGCCACTAGTGTGTCCCTCAGCAGCTATGTACTGGCCTTTAAACAAAGTCATGATGGACATGTTCAATTACAGGCACTTCATTAATATTCAGATGAAAATTAACACATATTAACACAGATGGACTGAACACACATCACACACATCAACTTGATTAAAACACACGTGTCCCAATTTCTACTCATAATTTGGTTTTGAGTATGTAGTATGGAAACACACACACACACACACACACACACACACACACACACACACACACACCACACACACACACACACACACACACACAAACTATCAGCACAGGAATGCATCAGTCATTACTTTGTCAATATAAATGTTATGTTATTATCATAGTTATGAAATCGAGTTAATAACATTCTCATATAGTGAGAACATGTGGTGGGGAGTGTGACGGGAAAGCTTCATGGCACATAATTTCACCAGATCTTTTTAATACCCCGGAGTTATTCTGGATATCCTGTATTGACATAAGTTATAGAATACGGTGGGATTCAAGATGGCGGCACGGCAGTAGCAGGCTGTCATGAATTCCCCTAAAAGCAGCACGCTGTGGAGCATGTGAGCGCGCGTGCATGAGCAGGTGCGCGAGCACCTGCTTTTCCCTTGTGGGCAATCGTGACATTTCTACACGTGCATTTGTTTATGTTTCTGTGCATTTGTTTATGTTCCCCGTTCTGTCATTGGCTATTGTTTCACGTGTGTCTGAATTGCCCTCAGCCGTCAGCTATTACGACGCTGAGTAGGTTTGTATATATACCGCGCGCCTCACAGCACACAGCGCGGAATATTAGATAGAGTAGTTTGGATAGATTAGATAAGTTATAGTATTGTAGATTAGTTAAGAGTCCTTACGATAGATAACCAGTCATAGTTCATGTCATGTTTCATGTTTCGATTCGTTTGTTTAGTTCACGCTGGTTTCTCCGCTCCCAGTTCAATCATTGTTTGTTTCATGTTTTGTGTCTCGATCCTGTTTTCTGTGACCATTACCTTGATTCCTGCCTTGCCCCGTGTATGCCTGTTTGCCGATCGCCTTACCTCTTACATGTTTGTGAATTACGTTTTGGATCACGTTTTGGATTTCCCTACCTGTGTTTCTCCTAAATAAAACCTGTTCAAACTGCGCTTGCATCAGTCATATCTCCGTTACGTCACGAATCGTGACAGAATATTCCGTATTACCATGGATGCAGCACGAGGACGAGAGAGACATCACACTATGATGGGAGTAACAGGACAATACCTTATCGGGAAATGTTTGGATTACTGGCCGCATTTCTTGTCCGTGCAGTTCCCTCAACAGTACGCCGTTGAACTGCCGCCAGAGACAGCGGGATCGGGGAGCTACCCGCTGGAGTTCTTCTCCAGCTGCCAGGAATATTTCTGCAGTCTGGCGTTTCCCAAGCCTACTAAGAGACAGTGGATCGGATTCTTGGTGTCCAGGTTTTGCGGTCCGGCCCGTGACTGGGCAGAGCAGCTGGTGAGCACTGGGTCCTCTGCCCTCCAGGATGTCAACCAATTCGCAGAACTTTTTATGGAGGAGTTCACGCAGCACAGCTTCATGGCCTGGATTTACTGGGGTGCAGAGTCAATGGACAGCCCCAGCCTGACCTGCCATTTAACCTCTATTATGAGGGGATTGACAGGTCAGCCTCCACTGATCTGCTTCAGGTTCCAGCGAACGTGGTGGAAGTGGCACCGACATGCATGTCTGAGGGCTGCTGCAGGGAGACCAAGCTACAGTGCCCTACCTGCTAAAAACTGGGTCTCCAGGAAGCATTCTACTGCTCTCATGAATGCTTCAAGAGCAGCTGGTGGGAGCATAAGAAACTCCACCGGAGAGCCCGTGCAGATATCCAGCCCGGGGTCAACAGGGTGACCTCGGAGCTTCTATCGGAGGTCTCAGCAACCGAGCCCCAGTCGGAGGTGAACCGGGCGACCTCAGAGCTCGAACCTGAGACCCACGAGGAGGTCTCACCCCCTGAGCTCCAGCCAGAGCTCCACATGGCGGCCTCAGAGCTCCAGCACGAGACCTACAGGGAGGTCTCAGCTCCGGAGCTCCAGCCTAAGGTTAACCTGGCGACCTCAGAGCTCGAACCTGAGACCCACGCGGTGGGCTCACCTGCCGAGGTCCAGCTAGAGGTCAACAGAGAGGCCCCAACATTAGAGCCCCAGCCGGAGGTTGACCACCCAAGTTCAGCCCACGCCCAAGTCTACCGACCCGGTCGCCCAAGTTCAGCCCACGCCCAAGTCTACCAACCCGACCACCCAAGTTCTGCCAAAGCCCGAGTCTGCCGACATGCACAGCCAAGTTCTGCTCACGCCTGAATCTGCCGACACTGACAGCCAAGTTCTGCTCACGCCCGAGTCCGCCGACAAGGACAGCCAACTTCGGCTCACGCCTGAGTCTGCCGACAAGGACAACCAAGTTATGTTCACGCCCAAGTCAGCTGACGGGGACAACCAAGCTCTGCTCAGGTCCACGTCTGCTGACATACCCAACCAAGTGTCTGTTGACATGGACAACCAAGCTCTGCTCACATCCCAGTCTGCTGACATGACCAGCCAAGTTCAGCTTGCAGGCTCCGCTGAGTACGTCACTCTGCTCTCCTGCTCAGCCGAGGACGTCGCTCTGCTCTCCTGCTCAGCTGAGGACGCCGCTCAGTTTCCCTGCTCCACCGAAGACGTCGCTCTGCCTTCCTGTTCAGCCGAGGACGTCGCTCCGCTTTCATGCTCCGCCGAGGACTTCGCTCAGCCTGCCTGCCCTGCTGTGGTCGTCGTTCTGCCTTCATGCTCCGCCGAGGACTTCACTCAGCCTGTCTGCCCGGCTGTGGTCGTTGCTCTGTTTTGCTGTTCCGCCAAGGACGTCGCTCTGCCTTCATGCTCTGCCAAGGACGTCGCTCCGCTTTCATGCTCTGCCGAGGACTTCGCTCAGCCTGCCTGCCCAGCTGTGGTCGTCGCTCTGCCTTCATGCTCCGCCGAGGACTTCGCTCAGCCTGTCTGCCCGGCTGTGGTTGTCGTTCTGCCTACCTGTTCAGCCGGGGACGTCGCTCTGCCTTCCTGCTCCGCCGAGGACTTCGCTCAGCCTGTCTGCCCGGCTGTGGTCGTTGCTCTGTTTCCCTGTTCCACCGAGGACGTCGCTCTGCCTTCATGCTCCGCCGAGGACTTCGCTCAGCCTGCCTGCCCTGCAGTGGTCGTCGGTCTGCCTTCGTGCTCTGCCGAGAACGTGGCTCAGCCTGTCTGCCCGGCTGTGGTCATCGCTCTGCTTCCCTGTTCAGCCGAGGACATCGCTCTGCTTTCCTGCTCCGCCGAGGACGTCGCTCTGCCTTCATGCTCCGCCAAGGACTTTGCTCAGCCTGTCTGCCCGGCTGTTGTCATCGCTCTGCCTACCTGTTCATCTGAGGACGTCGCTCTGCTTCCCTGCTCCGCCGAGGACGTCGCTCTGCTTCCCTGGCCGCCAATGGAGATGGATGTTTCATGGCACTCATGTTTCATGCCCTGGGGGGGTGATACCGCGCGCCTCACAGCACACAGCGCGGAATATTAGATAGAGTAGTTTGGATAGATTAGATAAGTTATAGTATTGTAGATTAGTTAAGAGTCCTTACGATAGATAACCAGTCATAGTTCATGTCACGTTTCATGTTCGATTCGTTTGTTTAATTCACGCTGGTTTCTCCGCTCCCAGTTCCTAGTCATTGTTTGTTTCATGTTTTCTGTCTCGATCCTGTTTTCCATGACCACGACCTTGATTCCTGCCTTGCCCCGTGTATGCCTGTTTGCCGATCGCCTGACCTCTTGCATGTTTGTGGATTACGTTTTGGATCATGTTTTGGATTTTCCTGCCTGTGTCTCTCCTAAATAAAACCTGTTCAAACTGCATTTGCATCCGTCATATCTCCGTTACGTCACGAATCGTGACACACGCAGCGGCCTCTCCAGATCCAAAGTGGTGCTATTTTTTGTCTCGTAGCCGTTTTATTGTTTTACAGCACATGGACATCCGAGAAGCCGGGTGTTCATGTTTACCATTGACAGACACTGTTAAAATACAGAAATCATGCAACAACCAAAATGCATGACGATCTGCTGTGGAGACCAGGCCTCCAGTCCTTGGCATCGCCTGATCCCGGTGGACGGGGGAAGGGACGTCGAAAGTGGTGTGCGAGGAAGCGGAAGAGTGGAAATGGGGGGGGGGGGGCGCATGCTAGGCTAAAATCAAACCCTAGGCGGCCGGCTCTCCAATGTCTGCTCTCTGGACAATAAACTGCACTACACCCGACTCCAGCAGGCAACATGGCGTGAGTTTACAGACTACGGCATCTTTATTTTCACAGAGACGTGGCTCAGTGACCGCCATTCATCTAGATGGGCTCGCCTCATTTCGTGCCGACAGAAATGCAGCTCTGTGCGGTAAGGCTCGCGGTAGTGGACTGTGTGTTTACATCAACATGGAATGGTGCTAGTTTCTAGGTACTGCTCATCGCTGGTGGAGTTTGTGACTGTTAGATGCAGACTATTTTATTTACCTTGCAAGTTCACCACTGTTCTGATAATTGGAGTATACATTCCCCCCAGCGCTAATGTTAAGGAGGCACTCTGTGAACTGTATGGGGCTATTAGTGAACTGCAGAACACACACCCCGATGGACTGCTTATCATCGCCGGAGATTTCAATCACACAAACCTAAAGTCAGTACTCCCTAAATTTCACCAACTTGAGGGGCGAACACGCTGATGACCCAAACATCACCTGGCGCAGACAGGGCAGAGTCTCGCACCCACCTGGGCTACTCAGACAACAGCCCCGCCCCCACCTTGGCTACTCAGACCCCAGCCCCACTCCCAACTCAGCTACTCAGACAACAGCCCCGCCTCCACCTCGGCTACTCAGACCACATCTCTGTTATTCTAATCCCAGCATACAGACCGCTCGTCAGACGCTCCAAACCGGTTTTGAAGCAGGTAAAAACCTGACCAGCAAGAGCTCTGCTCTTCAGGACTGTTTTGTGCACACTGACTGGGACATGTTCAGGGAGGCTGCAACTGACAGCAACTCCACCAACTTGGAGGAATTTACTGCATCAGTGACCAGCTACATCAGCAAGTGCATTGATGACGTCACCGTCTCCAAGACCATCACCACACGCTCCAACCAGAAGCTGTGGATGACTGTGGAGGTGCGTGCACTGCTGAGGACCCGAGACCCTGCCTTCAGGGCAGGTGATAAGGCGGCCCTAAGAACAGCGAGGGCCAAACTGTCCCGAGCCATCAGAGAGGCAAAGCACGGAAAATCCAGTCACTTCACATATAGCAGTGACACGTGGCGCATGTGGCAGGGCATTCAGGCCATCAGCAACTACAAGACAACAACATCACCCACCTGGGACAGTGATGCCTCACTTCCAGATGCGCTGAACAACTTCTACGGTCTGTTTGAGGCACAGAATGGCACGGCAGCGAGGAAGTCCACCCCTCCTCCAGGTGCTGTGTCTAACCACGGCTGATGTGAGGAAAACATGGAAGGCTGCTGGGCCAGACAACATTCCTGCCAGAGTGCTCAGAGGATGTGCAGACCAGCTGGCACATGTTTTCACTGACTTCTTCAACATCTACCTGAGCAGCGCCATCGTTCCAACGTGCTGCAAGGCTACCACCATTGTCCCTATGCCGAAGAAGTCTTCAGTGTCCTACCTCAATGACTACCGTCCCATTGCACTCACATCCATCATCATGAAGTGCTTCGAGAGGCTCGTCATGAGGCACATCAAGACCTTGCTGCCCCCCTCACTGAACCCGCTGCAGTTCGCGTATCGCACCAACTGCTCAACAGATGATGCCATGGCCACCACCCACCTGGACAAGAAGGACACCTATGTTCGATTGCTGTTCATAGAGTTCAGTTCAGCATTCAACACAATCATTCCTCAGCACCTGATTGGAAAGCTGAACCTACTGAGCCTGAACAAATCCATCTGCAACTGGATCCTGGACTTCCTGACTGGGAGACCTCAATCAGTCCAGATCGGGAACAACATCTCCAGCACCACCACACTCAGCATGGGCCCCTCAGGGTTATTGACTACAGGAGAGCACGGAGCGACCACTGTCCGCTGAACATCGATGGCTCCTCCATGGAGATCGTCAAGAGCACCAAATTCCATGGTGTTCACCTGTCTGAGAACCTTAACACCAGCTCTATAAGCAAGAAAGCCCAGCAGCATCTCTACTTTCTGCGAAGGCTGAAGAAATGCCATCTCCCACCTCCCATCCTCACCACGTTCTACAGAGGAACTACTGAGAGCATCCTGAGCAGCTGCATCACTGTCTGGTTCAGAAATTGCACCTCATCGGATCGCAAGACCCTGCAGTGGACAGTTGAGAAGATCACTGGGGTCTCTATCCACTCAATCATAGACATTTACAGCACACGCTGCATCCGCAAAGCCACCAGCACTGTGCATGACCCCACACACCCCTCACACACACTCTTCACCCTCCTGCCATCTGGAAAAAGGTAACAAAGCGTTCGGGCCCTCACGGCCAGACTGTGTAACAGCTTCTTCCCCCAATTCATCAGACTCCTCAATACTCAGAGATTGGACTGACACACACGTGCACACACACACTCTCTGAACTGAACACCATCCCACTCCCATTGCTATATTTGCATATTCCTGCATTGACTATGTTGCATCTTTGCTGCTACTGTATTATAAAAATATAGTATTTAATTTCTTGTCACTATTATACACTTTACCTGTTTGTTACCACAATAACTGCTATGTTCATATTTGGTATAAGCTAAGCTGCTAAAGACTAAGTCATAGCATGTTATGATCACATTTATACCATTTTTAAATTATATTGTTATGCCTTGGCACCTATCTTTTTCACTACCTATTATAGCAGACACTTTCACACTAAAACTGTGTACTGGTCGGCACTACACTGTCACTGACTGTGCCTATTGTCCTGTTTTAGTAGTATTGTACTGTCTTGTGTTGATAGCACACGTCTGCACATGCACGTTATGTGGAAGTGTGCAGATCTTATTTAGTTCTATGTCGTCTCATGTGGTTAGTGTGTTGTTTTATATAGCACCGTGGTCCTGGAGGAATGTTGTTTCATTTCACTGTGTATTGTAACCAGCTGTATGTAATTGTAATGACAATAAAATCACTTGAACTTGAATGATACAAAAGACATAGGCACATGTAAAGAAACACTGTAAAGCAAAGATGGCTTTTAAAAAGAATGAAATTCTGAATGAAACCCTTTGCCTCAGTAGTCTTTCATATAGTTTTATGAGAATATTGGCTGGTAAGTTTTTCTAAGCATCTTGGAGAACCTGCCACAGATCTTCTGGAGACTTTGCTTCTGTTTTTTTTTTTGTTGTTTTTTTTTCCTCAGGTAATTTCCCTGCCAGCCTTCGTTATGTTTTTTTGGTCGGAAATGTGGTCTATTATTTAATATGTTGTTTTCTTTACTTGGAAAAAGTAATGGGATTCGGTTATCAATCTTTTAGTAAAGTTGGGTGTAAATGTTTGCATAAAACAAATCAAAGTACAATTTTCTGAAAGATTTACAAATGTTTTGGAGGGACTGATTTCCTTCGTATTAGCCTGCGTACATTGATCACCCATAAATCGCACGCCACATTCCTGTGGACATTTTATTTGTCTTAATATAAGGGTTTGTGTGGCTTTCTTTCTTTTTTATATTATTTAATAAGTGTCAAATGTCAATCAATTATATGATGTGAAGTTGATCAAGTCGAGGATTATGTTCATTAGTCTTTTTATATGTAAATTTACACACACTCAAGAGCACGAGTAGGATTTGAGTGTTTTTTGTTATAAATGACCTACATATCCTGAATTGAAATGTTTCTGTAAAGCTGCTTTGTTAAAAGTGCTATACAAATAAAACTGAATTGAATTGAGTTGTTTCCCCCCTGAATTTACAGGATTTTCATGAATTACCAAATAGCCCAGATGCAACAATGCAGAAGACATCAAATAAAGTGCTGTACTTTATTTGCAGTACTGTACAGTATATACAGTACATCTACAATTACATCATTTTCGTATCAAGCCGGCAAGTCAGAATTGATGGCTAATCAATTAATGTTTATTAACCTGAAGGTTCAGTGCATCCTGAAGCAGGAAGACTGCTCACACACCCCTGTGTGTTACACACGGTCACAGTGAAGCTGTACTCCTCGTAGCTCTTCAGGCCTGTCACAGTGTAGCTCCGCTCATCTGCTGAGGCGTTGTATAACATCTGGGGATCCCACACACACACACACACACACACACACACACACACACACACACACACACACAGATTATACATGCATTAAAACGGCTACATACCAAATGTCCCACCTAATCCATGCAGTTTAAGTTGAACCTGATATACTGTATATGGAAATGTAATATAATGCATATTTGCATTGCCCTGACATGAAAAAAAAACAAAACATGTATGTTGAAAGGGAAAAAACCTGAGGTGACGTATATCTCCAGGATACTGATGAAAAATATTATCAGCTTAATTAAAATCTAAGATAACAAAATCCAATTAAAAGGGATGTTGTTAAAGAAATCTAAGCTCATCAAATCCCTTTGAAACTACAGACTCTAGAGAGGAGAGGTGATCCTGATACAGTCAGTCTCCAGCGAACAGTCCACAATGTTGAGCCCTTATTTAACCTCTATTTCACTCTCACACACACACATACACGCACACACATACACACATATGCATATACACACACAGTTTCCACATCAGTGAAGGAAGAAACCTTTCTGGGCCGAAGGGACCACTGCATGCGTATAGGCCCAGACATGAGCAAAGAGCAAGAAGAACTGAGAACGCATGTGAAACACAAATGAAGGTTACTGGTTTAAAAAATAGGAAAAAGAAGAAAAAAAACAGAAATAAGAAATGGTCACTGTGCAATTGCTTCCTCTCTCAGCTCCTTATTCTGTTACAGGCAACTAAATAATGAAGTGCTGTTTATTCTCTACTTCCCCTCAGAACTACCGCTTATCCTCGTTGAAATAAATCAGTCTTGAGTAAACGCTGTGTCTTGCTTGGTGTTGAACAAATCTTTAATCCTTTTTTGTGATTTGTATAAAATTGATAATAACAGTTGTAACTGTTTATTGCCTGATTAGTTGGATTAGATGTATTTTCAAAAACTACCTATTAAACAGTTTTGGTAGGGAAGATATAGGGTCCAGTACAGATAAAGGAATCGGGGGAATCAAAAGATATACGAATATACAATTTAGTTTTTTATTTTATTTTATAAAAATAAAAATATTTCTATTTTTTTATTTCGAGCACTCGATTTTCAGTAATGACTCTCATTCCAAACACAAGAGGTGTTTGGACTTGAGGCTGGACTCAAGTCCAGTCCTGAAGAGCATCAGGGTTTGCTGACTCATCAGTTAACCACTAGGGGTGTAAAACTCAACAGGATACAATACAATTTCGATTCATGATGCAACGATTTGATTTAAGCTACCACTAAATCTCCTATGATATGATTCGATTCAGGAGCCAATTCAGAACCAATATGTGAACAACTTTGTTCAGAAACTGGGGTAGGCCTACCGTTACTTCACAAATGACTATAATGTACAGAGGGGTTATCAGAGGTAAGGACAAAACACCTTGGTGACATATTTATAATGAATTAAAATCATTTTATGATTGTTGCCATGATTGCAGCCTTGCGCGACTACAATCTATAGTACCCGAGTAAGAGGCAGTGGAAGATGGTCAATTTAGCTGACTTTGGAGCTCTATTTCTGTTTAAAATGGCATTGCTACAGAGCTCATTATGTTTCAGTCAATCATTTTCCCCAGGTCAGAGACTTTGTATTTATTTATTACGATCTGGTGAAATTGTAGTACATTTTGTTTAACCTCTGTTCATAACAATTTTTAATACAGACAAAAATGTACATTGGTTTGCATTGTTTATGATTCAGAAATTAAAAAAAAAAAAGAGAAGTCTTTTCAGTTATTATTTTTCTTCATCAAAATTACGTTCAAAATATTCTGAGAATCGAACTGAATCGAATCGTGAAGCCAGTATCGTGAATGGAATCTAAATCCAATCCTTTTAAATCAATGCATCGATCCAAATCATCTAAAAGTTACACCTCTATTACTTAAATACTGGGTGTCTTTATACACCAAATTGTGATGGGCACAATGCTCACACTTGCCATACACACTTGCCATACGTTATATCATCAACTGCTTTAAGTATGACCCAGGATCCCATCACAAGCACTCTGTGCAACACCTATGTGCCTCCTGGACCAGTGTTGCATTATTTGCATTATTAGATTCTGAGTAAATATCTAATATCCGAGGTTTTATGTTATCCCAGAGCCTCTGTGCATGTGATTAATGCATAATAAATATAACAGTACCTGTGTTACTATAGGAGGGGTGTATGGGTTGGAGGTCTGCTCTTGGTAAAGGCTGACTTGGTATGCGGTCACTGTCCCCCTGACCTCCTGCTCCCGTGGCGTCTCCCAGCTCACTTGAAGTGCAGATGAGGACACCGGAGAAACCTGGGGAGGGCTCATGTACTCCGGCACTGTGGGGGAGATGACACACAATTACACCATTATGATGAGCCATCACATGGCTGCTATTCATCTCGTCATGATTCATATGCTGAAGGCAACACCATGAAAGGAGAGGCATATCTGCACACCTCAGTAGTACTGCATTTCCATAAACATCGGCTGCTGAAGTTTGAACACAATCAATGACAAGGAAAGGTGTAGAATCTCCAGAGAGCCTTGTCAAGTCTATAACACACCTCAAATATGAAAATGAAATTGTGTATTTCCCCTTTGAACGTCAAAATCAAAGCTAAAAGGTGACGGACATCGTCTGCTTTGCTATGATTCCAAGCCCCTAATTAAAAGATCTTGCCCACTG
Organism: Ictalurus punctatus; assembly: GCF_001660625.3. Lineage (NCBI taxonomy): Eukaryota > Metazoa > Chordata > Actinopteri > Siluriformes > Ictaluridae > Ictalurus > Ictalurus punctatus. The sequence goes on from NC_030424.2 coordinate 5,698,060, forward strand.
AGCATTTAATGGCTTTGTCTATATACTGTAGAATAGCATTTTGGCATGTATCAGCCAATCATGTGGCAGCAGTGCAATGCATAAAATAGAGCTGAAGAGCTTGATTTAATGTTCAAATCAAACATCAGAATGGAGAAAAAGTAATCTCAGTGTCTTCGACCATGGCATGGCTGTTGGTGCCAGACGGGCTGGATTGAGTATATCAGAAACTGCTGATGTCCTGGAATTTTAAACACAACAGTCTCTAGTGTACACAGAACGGTGCAAAAAAACATCAAATGAGTGACTCGTTGATGAGAGAGGTCAGAGGACAATGGCCAGACTAGTTCCAGCTGACAGTAAGGCTATAGTAACTCAATAAAACCACTGTTTTTAACCATGATACGCAGAAAAGCATCTCATGATGCACAACATGTCGAAACTTGAGGCAGAGGAGCCACATCAGAAGGCCACATCAGGTTCCACTTCGATCAGTTAAGAACAAGAATCTGAGGCTACAGCTGCCATAGGCTCAGCTAAGCTGGACAAAATGACCAGGTGAGTTTTTTCAATCTTCACCTCTCCAGTTAAAGTAATGAAGGCTTTGTGACAATACAGCTCATGATCGCTCTGTCCCTCTGCACACTAAGCTTATATGCTGTAGCAATCTGTAAAGTGTTAAAGGTAATACGTTTCATAATGTAGTAGGTTCCATCCGTCCATTTGCCATATCGCTATCCCAAGGGCACAACCGGGACGGGGTGCCAAGCCATCGCAGGGCACAATCGCACACACATTCACACACTACGGACAATTTAGAAATGCCAATCAGTGCATGTCTTTGGACTGGGAGAGGAAACTGGAGTACCCGGAGGAAACCCCTGAAGCACGGGTTCGCACACAGGGCTAAGGCGGGGTTCGAACCCCCAACCCTGGAGGTGCCCACTAAATTTTATTAGGATATTTATTACATTGTTCATGTAAGGTCATTAAATGTTAATTAGAGTCTTGTTGTGTAGGATTGTGTATATGTGTGTGTATGCGTGTGTGTGTTTGTCTAACCTCCCTCTGCGGTACGGGCGGTGCTCCAGTCTGACGTAGTGCTGCCGGCCATGTTAACAGTGAGCACTCTGAAGCGATATGCAGTGAAGGGCTCCAGATCAGACACCACCACACTGCTCTCGGGCGGAGCCAGAGCGTTCTCACTGGCTGAGTCTGAAGCCTGCTGCAGGTCGAGCCAACCAGTGCTGAGGAAAATCCTATGTTCTGTGCCGGGATTGGTCACATTTCCCAGCGACTCATTGAGCACTTGCATAAAGAGCTCGTACCTGATAATTATACCTTGAAAGAAGAAGAAAATAAAACCAGTGATGGATGTTTTCATCCTTCTAATGAGTGAAATCTCTACTCTAAATCTCTCACATTAAAGTAAAAGGCCATACTCTTCCATAACGGAAACACTGCACACTATAATTAGAATTTTCTTCAAAAGAAATAGGAGATTCTGATGTAAAGCCAGCCACTGACAACATGCAATTACATTTGCAGCTGAAAATGACAGAGAGAAGAAAATCAGATAGACACAATTAAAAAAGAGAGTAGAATTGTTACGAGAATTCTCCGAGGGTACTTTATAATGGCCCATGTTAATGAGTTAATTTGTGATAAACCATGATAACTGGCATTAAAAGTCATTGATATACAGGAAGCTATTTTGCAGCACTTTCACTGGTGTGAGGCACAATGCATAATTGTATGCGGCAATCAACGGCCTTAAAGTGTGACACGCAGCCCCACTGGTTTATACCACAGAACGAAGCACGGGCCGAGCCTTAATCAAGCCTCTCGGTTGTAGATTAAAGTTCGCCAGGAATTAATTTTCAGCCGGGCAGAGATCAAATAGCATTTCTGTAATGGTGTTTCTCATTATTGTAATGATGGGGCTGAAGACTGCTAAAGGAGCATGAGGAAGATGCAGTGGATTCTTAGAGCTGTACAGAATGTTATTGCACATTGACTCCCAAGAACACACCGTAAAAGCATCACTGATTGGTATCTACACTTCAGTGGTGCATCATCTAAAGCTATGAAAAAATATCAACATGCTGTCCTTAATAGAAAGTGATTAGCGGGCAGTGATGGCTCAGTGGTTAAAGGCTCTGGGTTATTGATCAGGAGGTCAGGAGTTCAAGCCCCAGCACTGTCAAGCTATCACTCTTGGGCCCTTGGGCAAGGCCCTTACCCCTCAATTGCTCAGTGAGATAAATGTAAGTTGCTCTGGATAAGGGTGTCTGCCAAATGCTGTAAATGTAGTTCCAGTAGTTTGGTCTGTGGAGATGTCAAGTAACAATACAGTTGTAAATTTGTATCTACTGCTACAATTATGAAGATTTTCCTTTAGAGATCTAATCATAAATCTATATCCGTATTTATGCAATATCTACTCATATCAACTTAGAACTGAACATTCCTATACTCCCCTTCTTTACCGTTTGGCATGGCGGGCGGCTCCCAGTCTACTTGCAGCTGTGTTGGGGAAAGTGTGGTCACGCGTGGTGCTGGCTGCTGCTGCGGTGAAACCTGTGCTGTAATCACAGTCACATTGGCAGTGCGAGCACAACCACCATTGGTGCAGGCCTGCAGGCTGAAGGTGTAACGGGTAAAGGGGTGCAGGGCATCCACTGTGACCTCAAACCCCAGGCCCTGGTAATGAAGGTTCTCCTCTCCACTCTGGTCTTCCACTGAACTCAGAGTATAGTGCTCCACGGGCCCCGGGGTGTTTACAGGCTCTGTCCAGTTGAATGAAATGCTGGTGGGGCTAGCCCGACCCACAACGGTCAGCTGCAATTCACTGAGATCAGGGACAGAGGACAGAGTGCGTAGAGTGATGTTGGAGCTGCTGGTGTTGCCGTGGACATTGCTGGTGATGAGCTGGTAGGTGTAGAGGGTGTAGGGAGACAGAGCAGTATCTGTGAATTGCATCATTCCTATATAGAAGAGAAACATGGTGTGGATGTCGTTGGGAGTGTTTTTGAATATGTACACACTTTTTATAACTTGGCTTTATCTGCCCCACCCCTACACACTTGTCTTAGCAATCCCTGTGAGTACTTTCCATTGGCAAATTGTTAAATGCAGCTAATTAATGCCATGCCTTTCCTTAACCTAACTCTAACCTTAAGCTGAGCAACCAAAAGGAAAATTAAAAAAATAAATAAAATAAATAAAAAGAAAAGCAGCTTTCCTTGTGTGGACCAGCTAAATATCCAGACAAAGTTAAAACTGTCATATTCCTACCCGTGTGGGAACAGGGGTAGGAATATGTTGTATTACGTACCTAATTAGATGCTTATACATATTCACAATATGCTAATGCTGAACATCCTTTCAACACACTCAGTACTGTGTGACTTTACAGTATACATTTGTAGAATTCGAACCATTTATGAGGATGGGTTCCCTTTTGAGTCTGGTTCCTCTCTAGGTTTCTTCCTCATGTCGTCTCAGGGAGTTTTTCCCTTGCCATTGTCAACTCTGGCTCGCTCATTAGGGATCTAAATCTACATACAGATTTCTGTAAAGCTTGTTAGACGCACGATACGAATATTGAACTGAATTGACTAACCGAATGGAAGCTGGTTGTAGCTGGTATGGACTGGCTCCAGGTTCCGGAGAAGGGTGTAGGTGAGGGAGTTGCTGTTGGGTGAATCTGGGGCATTCCAGCTCAGCTCAATAATGCTGGAGTTGAGTGCAATGCCCATCGGAGGAGGCTGTTGTCTGGGCTCTGAACAGTGGGTGAGAGAAGAGAGAAATAAGGATGAGTAACGTTCTTTAGGGTCACGGTGTAAAAATACCAACATCGTCGGCTAAGGAAGAAAACAGCAAGGTTAAAGATCTTGCCGCCGACAAATGCAACAAATGGACTGTGTGTAAAAAGGTAGGGGGAGCTTTCTGGGCCAAACATGCAGTGCACTTAAAATGCACTAACTTAATAAAACAGATTTGTAGGGGTGGAAGCCTGAGGCATTAAGCGTGGCATTTCCCCCCTCAAGACCATGGATACATTAGGGCTATAAAATGCATGAAAGAATGTGTCACAGCTAAATATATAGACATATAACTTATAAACAAGATGGCTAGATGCACGTGTCAGGAAAGACAGCAAACAGGTCAGTGTTTACAGAGTTTGCAAAGCGAAAACCACATATAAGTGCTGCTACTGTAAAACACAACCAAGGACAAAAAGTTGAAATGGTGCTGCGCAATCTGAAGTCCATAACGACATATGGAGGAACATATGAAAATGCTTTCTGAGTTGTGACCTTTACTGCAGCCCAAGTGGTTGGCAGGGTCCATGTGACTCGCTCCTTCTACACACAGTTCACATTTCTCGCCTGTCACGAACAGCTTGCACGGGCACTGGCCTGTCTCGGCATGGCAGGAGCCGTTCAAACTCCCTGCTGGATCGCAGCCACACTGCTCACACCTAGACACAGAGTAGACACAAGAGAAGGAAGATCTCATGCACACGTAATTACCTCAGCTACATACCGTGTATTGCTGCATTTGACATGTCAAGTCAGTAACCAAAAGTTAAGTGCAGATTTAATTGCACAGTGGAAAATTTGTGCTTTCACACGGAGTCACTCAACCTGGCATGGATGGGATGAGATGAGATGAGATGAGATGAGAAGGTTACACACATACACACTAAAAAGAGGCATTTACAGATGCTCACATACAGTTTAAAGGAAGGATGTTGTAGAGTGTGAAGGGGTGTAACCCCAGTGGAGCTGGTGAAGGGTGACGTGAGGGCCAAGAGCTTGACACTCTCACATGCAGCTGAGAAAAGCCCAAGATTCTTAATGAGCCGCAAATTCTCAAACGTCTCCTGGGTAGTCCGACCTTGACTCTTCACAAGGAGATACAACTTCTCAATGATTGTTAATCCACGCAGATAAAAGTGATAAAATAAGTGCACCACAATAAAAACAACTTTCAGCAATATTTCCAAGTCCTACTCGCTTGTGGTATGAAATTTTGGACACTGATATATCTTGCGATTGGAAAATAATGTGTCCCTAAAGTGTATCCACTCGGGCTTGGGCCAGCTGTTGAAAATAGACTTGGCATGCAAAGTTTGCTTTGCATAAACTAAACATGATTGAACAAGTTCCAGCGGCGACTAGAATAAACAGGTAAATTACATTCCTAGTTTGTGAGCAGAAATGGATCTTGCCAATGCAATCAAACTGTTTTCCTCCAAGGTTAAATGATTAGCCAGCCACTGCATTCTGGGTATCCTAGCTTATGTCATCTGCTGTGATGGGAAATATTCCATAACCATATTGTGGCCTTTTAACTACCCCCATTAGACGAACCACATTGGACAGAGCAATATAATATCCACAAAATAAGATGCACAACCTTATTGATTTTGAGGGAGGTAGGATAAATGAGTTTGTAATATTTATATAAAGAAATCTTTATTTGGTGGATCCTCCTGATGTCATTCAAGCGTCTCTGTAATCATTTTAAATAGTTCATTTTTCATCCCTACTGTGAGTAAGAGCAAGCCGGGCGATCCGTCACGACACGTATGGATTAGCAATTTGTGAGGTCTGGTAGGCCTTTTTGTTGACGTACAAAATAACACATTTTCAGCACTCAGATCTCACCACAATGAATATTCAGTCGACCTGCAGCGCTTCCAAACAGCCTAGATTTTATTTCGGAAAGGTAAATGATGCTAATGTGGAAGCTGCTTATGGTGGCTCCCACAGTTTTTCCTGCTTTGCTCAGCATGGCTCGAGGTTAAATATCTCCTTGGAGCTTTCTCGAAGGTCATTCAAACAAGACTCCTGACCAAATGTACCCATGGGCGGTGTGGTCGCGGAAACCCAATAATATCAAATAAATCTGCTGAATTAAAAAAAAAAAAGAAAGAAAGAAAGAAAGAAAAAACATCATAGCGTGAAAGGTTTTGCTTTTGTGTCTTATTGTAAATCAAGCTGGTGAGTTGCTGAGGTGTATATAATTAAGCTGGCTATAATGCACAATGTATGTACTGCTTAATTGATGTATCTGACAAATCAAGTGTTCAGAGAGCATTAAAGCATGTGATCATTTAGAGGCAGGTTACTGTAATGACTGATCTGACCTTTTATGAACATAGGCTGGACCTGGAGGCCATCAAACTGCTAACTGGCTCAATAGCGAAGTGGAAAGACATGGTTATACATATAAGAGTCAGTCATCAGTGCTATTCATGGAGGGAGGAGGGGCAAATTAGATGCTTCTACAGTTGAGACCAAAAGTATACATACACCTAGACTAAAGACATTTTACAACTTCACGACTATGGTGGGTCTCATCAGCAAGAACAATGGGTCAGCATACAGAGAGGAGGTGCAGCAGCTAACGGACTGGTGCAGAGCCAGCAACCGCTGTTTCACCGTGTACTGTACCAGCTGTATAGGGTGGAAATGACAATAAAAGCCACTTGACACTTGACCATACATTACTATACACCGTACCTATTTTAATTCAATTAGAGTATCTACTTTATTTCCATAAGTCATTTCAAATTAATATCTAAGAGACAGGTTTACTCCAGCTTTTATTTACTGTATCACATTTTCAGCAGGTCAAATGTTTACATACACTTTGTTAGTATTGGTGGCATGGCCTTTTAACTGCTTAACTTCAAACTTGACATCGACTCAAACATAGCCTTCCACAATCTTCTCACAGTACTTTGCTGGTATTTTTGACCATTCCTCCTAACAGAACTGCAGTAACTCAGTCAGGTTTATGCACCTCTATGGTTGGATATGTTTTTCCACAAATTGTCAATGGGATTCAGGTCACGGATTTGTGATGGCTCCTCCAATACTTCAACTTTATTGTCTTTAAGCCATTTTATTACAACTTTGGATGTACTGTATGCTTAAGATTCATGTCCTGCTGGAAGACCCAGTTTCGACCAAGTTTTAACATTCTGGCTGATGCTTTGGGGTTTCGCTTCAGTATGTTTAGATAAACCTTCTTCCTCATGACACCAAATATTTCATGACATGCACGATAATATATCCCTTTTCCAGCAAAACACACCCACGATGTGATACTGCCACCCACATGCTTCACAGTTGGGATGGTGTTCTTTATATTAAAAGCCTTGGATTCTTGGAGTAGGAACTTCTTTCTTGAGCGACAGCTTTTCAGGCCATGGCGATGTATGTACTTTCATATCTACCACTCCTTCACCACTTGCCTTGTTGTTGTCTTGATATTCAGTTCAATCTTTCATAGCAAAGTTTGTTCATCCCTCTGGGTTAATCTGTGCCTCCTTTACAAATGATGCAGTTTGTGGTCACAAGAATTTTATATGTGCATACAACTGTTTATACAGATGCTTGTGGTGCATTAGGAAATTGCTCCTAAGATATTTTGGATGTCCACATTTTTTTCCCCCGAGATCTAGGCTGAGTTGCTTGGATTTTCCCATGGTTTCAATTGCAAAAAAGGGCACTGGCCCTTGAATACAGATACAGGTGTTAACTCCCAGTTAAGTCTTAATTATGACAACAGGCCAATCAGAAACTTCTATAAGTCATTACAGCAATTCCTGAATTTTCCAAATCTGTCTCTAATTGATTTTAAAATGACCTCTAATATAAACAAAGTAGATGTTTTGGCAGACTTGCAACATGAAATGAGTGGAATTGTGAAAACCTGACTTTGAATATCTTTAGCTTAGGTGTATGTAAACGTTTGGCCTCAACTGGACTATTTTCATCTTGTTGTTGGGGTAGATAGTTACAGTGTACAACTAACCTGCCCATGATGGGGTTAAAACCAAAGTAAAGCTCCTGGCACCGGTCACACTTGCGGCCAGCTAGGGACGAATTAGCGCACACACACTGGCCTGTGTCTGCAGCACACACTTGTCCAACTGCTCCCACTGGGTGACAGTCGCAGGCCTCACACGGACCATGCGGCTTGTCATAATGGAAGTAACCTGCAATAATAAAAACAAATTCAAATGATTTCCTGAATTCAAATGAGATACATAAGCCTTTATTCATAGTTTGCCACACCGGGACCGTATGGATATCTTAGCAAGAGCAAAAGGATCCTGTTCTACTTTCAAGAGAAGAAAGAAAGACAGTGAAACTCAAGGGCATCATTCAGACTGGAAGGACCAGCAGGTTTGAGATGTTTCAATCACAGCCTGCTCCGCAACCCACGGGTGAAATACGAGGGAATGGAGCCGTGACACACAGGGCCGGGGAGGGGGAGGGCCCAAACAGAGTCATCAGCTCTTGTAGATGGATCTCCCCCTCTCTCTCAGCGCTTTCAATTTTACTCCTGCCAGCAGCACTCTCGGTGCACATGCTTTATGTGTTGGGTGGACCGGAAGACTCGGCAGAAAACTGGGTACACCCTGCACTATTTCATCAGGTGGTGTGGGTGAAGAAGGAGTAACCGTACATCCTTGTCTGGTTACTACATAGAGGTTCCATGATGTGCTCTGTGAAGGGCCATAAGCTAAGCCTATTCATTTTTTTAACATATGATCATTATCTATTCTACTGATTAGCTTTAATAACCTAGGCTTTAAAGGTAGAACAGGATATTTCTAGGAAACAGAACGGCTAACAGAAATTATTCAACTGTATGCTATTAAGTGATAACATTTATTATATTTAGTGTATAATACAATTACTTGAGTGTTTATATATTATATATATATATATATATATATATATATATATATATATATATATATATATATATATATATATATATATATATATATAGGGTGCACAGTCGCTTAGTGGTTAGCACGTTCGCCTCACACCTCCAGGGTCCGGGACTCCCGCCGGGGCCATGTGTGTGCAGAGTTTGCATGTTCTCCCCGTGCTGCGGGGGTTTCCTCCGGGTACTCCGGTTTCCTCCCCCAGTCCAAAGACATGCATGGTAGGCTGATTGGCATGTCCATAGTGTATGAATGGGTGTGTGAGTTTGTATGTGATTGTGCCCTGCGATGGACTCGCACCCTGTCCAGGGTGTACCCCGCCTTGTGCCCCCTGGGATTGGCTCCAGGTTCCCCTGCGACCCTGAAGAAGGAGTAAGCGGTAGAAGATGGATGGATGGATGGATATATATATGGCTGTTTTATAGACTGGTTGGTTTTTCTAGCACATTCACTGGTGGGGATGTCGATTAGTTGGGGTATTAGAAAACAGCAAGGTAGACAATAAAGAAGAGCAAGCCGATGGTTAAAAAAAAATGCACTTTATGTGTGAATGCAAAAGACTATAATGGGAAAGTAGTTTTTTATTTACATTTGCTTTAATGGAATGTTTCCATTTGGTCATCACTTTGTATGTGTGTAAATGTATTGTCTATGTCTTTGTGAGTCCTAGTGTATTAGACAATTTTTTTTTTTTACTATGGAGAAGGCAACAAGTCAACTAGTCCAATAGTAGTAAAAAAGAGTACACTATATAGCCAAAAGTCTGTGTACACCTGACCATCACATCCATATGTGAGCCTTCTGCAAACAGTTGGCACAAAGTTTTGAGCACACAATTGAATAGGATGTTCCAGTGTGACAATGCCCTATCGTACAAGGGTCTATGAAGACATGGTTTGCACAGAGCCCAGACCTCGACCCCACCCAACACCTTTGGGATGAATTGTAACGCTGACTGAACCCCAGGCCTCCTAGTCCGACATCAGTGCCGGACCTCACTAATGCTCTTGTGGCTGAAGGAGCACAAATCCCCACAGCCACGCTCCAAAATCTAATGGAAAGACTTCCCAGAAGAGTGGAGATTATTATAATAGGAAAACGGGGACTAACTCTGGAATGGCATGATCAAAAAGCACATATGGGTGTGATGGACAGGTCAGGACCGTCCACAAACTTCTTGCTCGCAATCTCACTTGTCTTTGTCCTCCCTCAACAATTTTCGATATTTACAACAGATTTGGCGCTCTTTACACTGGATGACACATTTTAGGATTTGGAGTCAATCGCAGAATTACATTAAAAACATTAAAAATGAGATTTTTATCAAGCGCAGCAGACAGGAATAAGTTTGAATCAGTGTTTTAGCCCTGTGAGATGCGAGCCACACATGTTCTACAGTGGTGCGAGTCAATATGCCATGGCTCTTCTGTGAATTCTAGACAATTCAAGGTGAAAATTTTCAGAAGTACGTCCTACGGGTAATTTCGATATTATTTTATGTAAGTTTCACATTTTGAAAATGACATTGAGGTTGAAAATTCCAGGATAGTCCGTTCTGCAAAGGATTTATTAATTCTAGAACGTAAATAATGGAGATTTCTGAGTAAACACTGTTCCCAGTGCATGCATGTTTGATTTTACAGTAAACAGTGGCAGTTTATGTTCACTACAAATACAACTGGACCAGTTGCTAGGGTTTATTCTAAAGAAATTGAACTGCCTTAGCTGCGAGCAGTGCACCCCAACTACAGTAGGATGGATATTTCCCCAAATGTGCCGAAAGTAGAGACCAAACTCACTAAGCCTCCAGAGATACTTCTAATTCTTCATTTCAGGAATGGCATTCAAACGCTACTAACAGAACTGGCTCTAGGAGGCCCACTTCCAATATCAACCAATATCACTGACTACTGAAACATATGCTACTCTTGGGGACAACATAGGGTAATAAATATATGAGCAAAATGCTACATGGAGCCAAGAATAAATGCAAAGAGCAGCGATCTGCTACACAATAGCTATTTATTCTGCTAAACAATAGCAGAAATGAGAGCACTGGCATGATCAACAGCTCAAAATAATTAAAAGCTCTCACACACACACGCGCACACACACACACACACACACACACACGTTTCATGCTTTTATTTTGTTCTAGAAAACCAAAACAAAATTTCAGTGATTAGTAGCAACGTTGCTATTATTAATTTCTCTATCAACTTCATAGCAGATTACTGCAAACACTCACCTGGCTTACAAGTGCTACAGTCCTGTGCATGATGGGTGGGCACACACACACATTGCCCACTGTCAGGATTGCACACCGTTCCAGCCACGGTGCCAACAAGGTCGCAGTTGCATGGCTGGCATGCGTGTGTGTCATTACCCAAGCTCAGATTATACATATGTGCAGAGCAACGGTTACAGCGAAAACCATCCACGCCGTTCTTGCACTTGCACTGCCCGGTTTCCTTATCACACAAAGCTGATCCTTCCACGGTGCCCCTGGTATCACAGTGACACGGCTGGCAGCTCTGAGAGTCATCAAGGCCCAGTTTGTACCAGCCATCACGGCACGAGTCACACCGACGGCCCTCCACATGTGGCCGGCACACACACTGACCTGTTACAGGGTGACACACTGAGCTCGAGATGATTCCAGCAGCGCTGCAGTTGCAGGACATGCAGACCCCATTCGTCCTCGGGCCGTAGGTGCCAGGAGGGCAGGTGTCACAGAGGAGGCCCTGGATACCATTCTTGCATTCACAGTGGCCAGAAAAAGGGTTACAAAACTGGTGGAGAGATCCATCCGGATTGCAACCACATGGCTCACAGCCATCAGGATTGGTGTGGTTAAGAAACTTGAAGCCGTAGTTACAGCGGTCACACGTAAGCCCTGGAAACAGAACGGGAGGAAGAGTTTTTCAAAGAATGCTAAGGATCACTACTAAGATAACTCCAAGTCTTAGATTACAGTATCCCATGTGCACTAAAAACAACTTAAAGTGTAGATTTTACACAATACTGCCATTACAACAGGCAACAACAACCCCACCATCAGAAAATAAACTGCTTGAGCTTTCGTATGCGCCCTTGATGTAAGCCAAATGCAGAAAATCTATGCAGATAAACTAGACTTATGGAATATTTCAAATTAAAAACAAATAGCATAGGGCGGCTGTGCCTCAGGTGGTAGAGCGGGTTGTCCACTAATCGTAGGGTTGGGGGTTCGAGTCCCGTCCCACGTGACTCTACATACCGAAGTGTTCTTGGGCAAGACACTGAACCCCAAGTTGCTCCCGATGGCAAGTTAGCGCCTTGCATGGCAGCTCTGCTACCATTGGTGTGTGAGTGTGTGTGAAATGGGTGAATGAGAACCAGTGTAAAGCACTGTGGATAAAAGCGCTATATAAGTGCAGACCATTTACCATATTTTTTGCTCAGGTTTTATTTCTCAGGTTTTGTAGGTAGAAATACTACAAAATATATTTAATCAGTCCGTACAGGATTTCTTTTTTCAGGAGCATTTTTGTGTAATTGTTGCTGCCAAAATTGCTTGATTTTGCTTCTTTTTTTTATTTGTGATGCGACTTCTGAGTTTTCGTGTGCTTTTTGTTTTGTGGAAAACTACTCGAATTGACAAAATTGTAATTGCACGAAATTGTTTTGCATGTTCTTTCACAGTGTTTGCTGGCAAATGAGACTTTATTTATTTTAGCTTCACTCATGTTCGATGCACTTTGGATGAATGCGTGTTGTGATGAGGTCACACAATGTCACACGTCTAGGCCCAAATCATTCATGTTCAAAAACTGCGAGTTCCTCCGAATATTATTCATTTCTGCAATCGCAAAATCACGAAATCCGGGAGGGACTGATTAATTTCATTTGTCGTGTTTCTCCATAATCTTAATAACACTTTTCAAGCTGTATTTAACGATTAAGTTGTTACGATTAAGGGTCGTCACTGCTATGGTGCCTTCAAGTCCTGTTGAATTTACAAGGTGAGTGCACTTGAACGCCCCCACATTGCCGTGATCACACGATCGTCACAACAACCTATTGTCATTTTTCGAATTTCACGAGTAGGGGGCGTGTCAACCAAAATGTGTTGAATGTGACGCCTACAGCAGACAGCAGATAAGCTTTAAGAGGCATGTTATCAGTTCAGTTTTTAATTTTCTTATTTTCTTATAAGATAAATTTAATTCTTGTTATTGATGATGCAAAAAAACAAAAGGAGGTTTCTCATACTGCCCATTTTTCAACCAAAACCACTTCAATATATGGTACAAGTCATCAGCTCTGAACTCGTCCGTACAAACTTCTGCCAAGCTGCATTAATTAATGATTGAACCGTAACCTCATATTTGACTTTTTTTTAACTCAGTGTGGCAGTTTTCCTTACAGCATTTCTTCTTATAATGATAAAATGATAAATACAGATGATGTAAGAGATTTTTTTTATCCTGTGGGAGAAGAGTTTTGCACCGTTTCTTCAGTTTAAAGACATTTTAGGAAGTCTTTTTTTTTTTTTATCTCTTGCAGAAACCAAACCGAAATCAAGTATTAAGTATTAATGTAGATTAGTAAAATATAGACAATGTGTTGATGGATTAGTGACTTTTCTGGGGAGTTTAGGTAACGTAGAACAGGTAGATACTTGGAATGATCATGCACAACTTGCGCAAAATTTCTTCATGGTTTTCGTTATATATATATATATATATATATATATATATATATATATCTCAGGGGTGGCTCCACCTGTATGTCTGTGTATATATATGCATAAACATCCATCTGCAAAGAGACTCTGTACAAAGATTTCATGATAAATGTTTCCTTTATCTTCACCACTTTGTTTCACAATTGTTTGTTTTTAAATGTCTGACTAATACTGTGATGTCTTGATAACCTCGATATTATTATATTATTACACCACGTTATCCTCATGCGTGACAGTGATATTGCGATATTTGACAATACCACTAAATCTGCTACAATACGATATGATTTGATTCAGCAGCCTCCGATCAATACGTGACGTGGGCCTGCTGTTACTTCATGAAGGCACGAATGAATGAATGACGTAGAGAAAGTCTATTTTTAGAGTTATGGGGAAATCACTTCGCTGATGTAAAATATATAAAAACATTTACCACATCAGTACGCATCATTTATAATCAGTACTAATTGATTTATGATTGCCTTTCAAATGGCTGCAACAATCCAAATCATCTGACTGTTACACCCATAGTTATAGTTATTGTAAACATTTCAAATCGTAACTCCCCTACTGTTACTCCTACGACATTACACTCTGTGGTGTCAGTTAAAATCCAAGCTTTTTTGTTAAACTGCCAGTGAGTGCAGGCGTGAAAATCTTCTCCTATTAAAAAACTAACCAGCCTTATATGATTACATACAGCCATAATGCATATTCATAATACTCTGGTTGTGAGTGCAGATACGTGTATATTATTTTTACTAAACCAGTTCAAGAAAGAGCAGAAATAAATGCGCCATGGATCATAACACCAGAGGAAACTAATAAAAATAGGAAATATCATATGTAGTGGTGGAGGGCTGGGGGTGGTGTGGCAGGGAAATGACATCATTAAGTGAGACCCTTAACCAATGATGAATGACCCACCTCGGGCAGAACACTTAATTTCACTAAGAGAAAAATAAATAAATTTAAAAACAAAAAAAAGCCCAAGAAAAGAAGAAGTGGGGGAAAAAAGAAATGTAAAAATAACTGGCCACAAAAGAATTACATCTCACATGGAAGTTCTGAAAAAAAAGAAAAGGACTACATGGATTCAAATTATATCAGGTTAAAAAAAAATATATATGCACGGCACTTATTTGAATATACCATACATATTCCTGACAGGTAATCTATTCCTAATGTTGCTGAGCAGAGCCTAAGGGGCACTGAGTATTGCTGCTATAAGTACCAGGGACTCCACACTCAGCAGCTGCTTTCTGTTCGTGCGCCAAGGCACACTTAATGACGCTAAATTAATTTCAGTATTAATATATTGCTCCCTGCCCACAGTTAAACCCTGTTACGATGTTATGTTAAGTGTGCAAAGTGACACAGATGAATACCCTGATAACAACAAAACTGAATAGCTTCGATTTGTTATTGCTGTCGTTGGTATTTGGATAGTACGGGACTAGCCATGGAGATATGCTTGGTGCAGCAGTTATCTTTCACAAATAAGCCAATAAAGAAGTGTGTTATATCTGACGGGATTTCACATTATTCACAAATATGTTTGACTGCAAAATTTTTGTGTGGAGGACTAGAAATACTAGAAACTGTAATCTAGGTCAACCACTGGTCTTCAAGTCATAAGTGTGTGTGTGTGTGTGTGTGTGTGTTTGTGTGCGTGTGTGGCTGTGCAGTTGTGTATGCATGATATGGGACGTGCGGTTACGCAGCCAGGCTCTGTGCACTCTATCAGTAATGCCCCCCGCTTCATAATATTCTCATGCATCAAAATTTCAAAGTGTATTGTGTACACAGAGTTCCTGGGCCACTTGATAAATTTCGCCCTCACGAATCCGCTGGTGGCCGCAAACGTGGCGAAGGTAATAAATTGCCATAATCAAACCTAATTTCTGAGAAATACCTGTGGGAGCGACAAACAAAGAAGCATGTCTTGTAAGCGGCATGAAAAATAGCGGGGACAGCGAGGTTTATTATAATCAACTTGGCATTGAATTACAAAATTAAAATGAGGTGGCCCTTGATATTCTGGCTTAGCGATTCGCCGGATCTTCTAAGTAACGTTCGTTTGCATTTCATAAGGAACACATCAAACGCACAGGATGGGGGAATGGAGGAGATTTATCACAAAGGACTGAGATGCTTAGAGAAAAAAAAACAACATTTGGTTACAGCTTGCAGTAAACTTGTAGCGGGGTGAAAAAAAGGGAAAACAATTGATTGGCTTGGTGCATTCATTACCCAAACTATTTATTTCTTTTACATATGTGTGTTGGAAGAGATGCTGCTGTTTAGTTATACCGTGCTTAACAACTTTTTCATGAAATACAAAAATAGAAGAAAAAAAAAATCCCACACTAACATGCAAACCACCTACATGAACCTACAGAACATGGTTTTAAAAGATCAAGAGCAGGTCTACAGGACCGGTAATGAAACAGACGGAGGGTAATACAGTGAATTAGAAATATAAGGAAGTAGAAAGTGTGTGTGTGTGTTTGTGTGTGTGTGTGTGTGTGTGTGTGAGAGAGAGAGAGAGAGAGAGAGAGACTGAGAGGGCACAGTGATACTTGATACCTACCGATTACATTGGTCTTACACTGGCATTGCCCTGAGTCCTGGTGACAGGTAATATGTGGCCACAAGGTCCCAGCGGCGTTGCAGTTACAGTCGAGGCAGCCGTCGACCAGTGACGCCTGCAGCTTGTAGAAGCCTTGCTGGCACTGATTGCACTGTCGACCAGACACGCGTCGCTTGCACTTACACTGGCCTCCCATCTGTAGAAGAAGGGCACAGCGCCCCAATTAGGATACTTCAGCAGCGGAGTGTGTGTGCATGTCACGGATGGCTACCTCAACCCCCAAACCTCCATCCCAGTCCCACTGGGAGACGTTCTTATCTCTATTACTAGGGTAAGGAAAGGGAGGGAAAGACTGGGGAGACTAATATCATATCAGGACATGTGATGAAGACCAGAAGTCAGCTAGGAGCCATGACCATTACACTTTGGTCTTTGCAACATGCTTGACTTCCTAAAGTCGTATATCTCAAAAACGTTGGCACTGGCAGTCATAATAATCAACAATGTTAGTGATGAGTTCGATCGAACACTGCTTTAAGCGCAAATTCAGTTACTTATTATAAAAAGAATCATTCCTTGTCTGATTTATTACCCGTATGCTAACCACAGACGGTGCTGTGTATCCCCACACACCTTAATGACAGACTTGAAACCCTCCCAGCTCCTCACAGCAATGGCACAGTCCAACAAATGAAGCCATCAAGAGAGTAAGGAATAATCATTTCCAGAATTTAAATAAGGTAACAATTCCAACACGGGTCTGACCCATCTATTGATTTCAAATTTGTCATCCAGTATATCTATTGACATGGATCCTCCCTAGGCCGGCGAAAAAAAGCCTTTCATGATGCTTGGGAAGGCAGGAGCAAAGTGGGGATTCTCCAGAGAGAAGAGCCTCCTAATGACACTTTTAAATACTCGCAGCAATCCCTTTCCGATCGCAACAATGATAAATGCTGCGCTGAATGCTAAAATCGTCAGCAAATATATTGACGCAAGCATCTCCAGTGAGAAATGGGCCTGTAGCTTTATATCAATGTGTAATTTTGTAGTCTATCAACAAGTAGAGGATTTAAAAGCTCTTTATCTGAGATCTATGGATGCTGTTGCACAGCAGTTTAATGTACAACAACAACACCAAGGCTGGGATTTTTAAAAAGCTAACAATCTATATGAATGTACTTAATCAGATAAAAGCGTCTCATGATTATGGAATATGTGTGTGTGTGTGTGTGTGTGTTTGGAAAGCTTACCTGGTCACACTCCAGACTGCCATTGACTGTTCCACTGTTATTACATTCACAGGGTTTACACACGTCCTCGGCCCACAGCGATGCACCGACTTCTCTGTAGAACAAGCTCCGGCACCGCTCACAGCTCCTCCCTTTTAATTAGAAATACATGTATAGGTGAGAAAGCGTGTGTTTGAGGCTTTTTGTCCAAGATCAACACGTCTAATTCCCAACATAGGCCAAGACTGAAGTTTGCAGGTGATTAAATTAAACAGATTACTTTTTATGTGCGTTGTGAGCTACATAATAGTTACATAAAAAAGTGCATAATCTCCTGAATAAATACAAGTAAAAATATGCATAAAGGAAGTGATGTGATTTCATATAAATAAAGATAAACCCTAAGACTAGCTAAAATGAATGGATTTGCAAATGTAAGACCACATAAAAAAAATCATAAACTTCCAAGATCATTCACATCACCGCTTACGTACTTGAGTACATTTAAGTGTGGACATTTTTTTTTTAATTCTCACAATTGTGACTAGCTTTAAATGAAAAAACTTCAGATGGAACATTTGCATCAATGTGAACTAGTTCCTAACAACTTGTATGCAAAATTAACGCTAACACTACTACAGAAAAGTATTTACTTAGTTTTTATATAATGAGGACAAAAAAAACAAAAAACACTGCGTTATTGGTAACACAATTACCATACACACTCATGCCAATCATGTGGCAGAAGCACAACGCAGAAAATAATGCACATACAGGTCAAGTGCTTCAGTTAATAGTTAATGTTCACACCAAACATCCGAATGGGGGGAAAAATATGACTTCAGTGAGTTTAACCATGGCATGGTTGTTGGTGCCAGGTGGACTAGTTTGAGTAGCTCAGAAACCGCTGATCTCCTCGGATTTTCACTAGAGAACAGGTGCTTATTCATGAGTGAGTGGAAAGGAGAATGGCCAGACTGGTTTGAGCTGCCAGGAAGTCTACTGTCACTCAAAAAAGCACTCTTTTAACAAATTGCGCATTCTGAGATGCTTTTCTGCTCACCACAGTTTTAAACACTGAGCTGGATGACACAAGATTGGCTGATTGGATAATAGTATGAATGAGAAGAGGTTTAAGGGTTTTTTTTCTATTAAAGTGGCCAGTGAGTGTGTATCATGACATTGTTACCTGTGGTGTTATGAGTGCAGTTATCGCACACTCCACCTCCACCACGGAAGTGCTCCTGAGGGTGAGAGTCCACGCTGGCATCGTAGTGGCAGGAAGCTGCATGTCCGTGACACTGGCAGGGTCGGCAGTTGTACGCCTGCACCTGATTCCCGTCTCGGAACGGCTTGTCGTTGAAGAGCAGGGTGCAACGTTCACACTGTCCAGAGCGGCATAACTCAGATCGGTTATACAAACGAACCACTGAACAAATTTACTAAAAGACAACTGTCAATAGCACACTTAACTAGACCACTATACTGTACTATATGTACATAACATATCAGGCTAACATGAATTAAAGAGAAAAATAAATCAGTTATCACAGTTACTACAAGTTACAGTGGACAAAAGTGAATAAAGCTGATTTAAAAAGACATTGTTCACTGATGATGGCTCAGGCAGTGGTGAATGCTCTTAATGTCAGGCTGTTGTTAGAACACCCAGAAAACCCAGGGGGATTGCTAATTCACAGACCACCTGCTTCTACAGCCTTTTATACACACCATGAACCTGACAAGAGGGCATATACCCCTGGGGTTTAGGTATTTATACCACACACAGTGTTTAAGAGCTTAAGGAAATATCAGTGCTGTTATGTAGACCATGCTTATAATTATGTTCCATTAAATAGTAGTCTTAATAAGTTTACTCAGTTAAAAGATTTGTCTTTTTTATGGATAAAAGAAAAATAAATCTCAAAGAGACCAACCAGGACTAACCGAACGCAGAGTATGATTAATGTATACATATGTTCCATATGCGGTTACGAAAAGGTTTGTGTTATTGCAGGAAAAACAACTAACACACAATAAGAGCTGTAACAGTCATGTGAAACAAATTAATATGTAATATAATATAGTTTATGGCAGTATATGTACAGTATATGGTTTATAATCAAAGATACTACTTCAGAAGTTATGGCTCCTTCTCTGTGTGCCAAAACCACCACTGGTGTTTATAACCAAAAAGCTCTATTTTGGTTTCATCTGACCAAAGAACCCAATCCCATTTGAAGTTCCAGTAGTGTCTGGCAAACTGAAGACGCTCAAGTTTGTTTTTGGATGAGAGTAGAGGCTTTTTTCCTGAAACCCTTCCAAACAACTTGTTGTGATGTAGGTGACTTCGGATTGTAGTTTTGGAGATTTTCTGACCCCAAGACGCAACTAACTTCTGCAATTCTCCAGCTGTGATCCTTGGAGATTTTTTGGCCACTCAAACCATTCACAGACCACCTGCTTCTACAGCTTTTTATACACACCATGAACCTGACAAGTGGGCATATACCCCTGGGGTTTAGGTATTTATACCACACACAGTGTTTAAGAGCTTAAGGAAATATCAGTGCTGTTATGTAGACCATGCTTATAATTATGTTCCATTAAATAGTAGTCTTAATAAGTTTACTCAGTTAAAAGATTTGTCTTTTTTATGGATAAAAGAAAAATAAATCTCAAAGAGACCAACCAGGACTAACCGAACGCAGAGTATGATTAATGTATACATATGTTCCATATGCGGTTACGAAAAGGTTTGTGTTATTGCAGGAAAAACAACTAACACACAATAAGAGCTGTAACAGTCATGTGAAACAAATTAATATGTAATATAATATAGTTTATGGCAGTATATGTACAGTATATGGTTTATAATCAAAGATACTACTTCAGAAGTTATGGCTCCTTCTCTGTGTGCCAAAACCACCACTGGTGTTTATAACCAAAAAGCTCTATTTTGGTTTCATCTGACCAAAGAACCCAATCCCATTTGAAGTTCCAGTAGTGTCTGGCAAACTGAAGACGCTCAAGTTTGTTTTTGGATGAGAGTAGAGGCTTTTTTCCTGAAACCCTTCCAAACAACTTGTTGTGATGTAGGTGACTTCGGATTGTAGTTTTGGAGATTTTCTGACCCCAAGACGCAACTAACTTCTGCAATTCTCCAGCTGTGATCCTTGGAGATTTTTTGGCCACTCAAACCATTCACAGACCACCTGCTTCTACAGCTTTTTATACACACCATGAACCTGACAAGTGGGCATATACCCCTGGGGTTTAGGTATTTATACCACACACAGTGTTTAAGAGCTTAAGGAAATATCAGTGCTGTTATGTAGACCATGCTTATAATTATGTTCCATTAAATAGTAGTCTTAATAAGTAGTATATAGTAGTCTTAATAGTAGTCTTAATAAGTAGTCACAGTGCGTTGAGACGATATAGACACACGTCCAATTCCAGGTTAATTCATAACATGTCCAGTTGACTGGAACTTCTTAATTATTGCCCTGATGGTGGAAATGAGCATTTTCAATGCTTGTGCTATTTTCTCATAGCCACTTCCCATTTTGTGAAGCTCAACAACCTTTTGCCGCACACCACAGCTATATTCCTTGGTCTTACCCATTCTTATGATTGATTAAGGGAAATTGGCCTATGTGTTACCTCCTATTTATATCCCTGTGAAAGAGGAAGTCATGGTTGAACAACTTCCTGTTCCTAGTCACCCAGGTGTACTAAAAAATGTAAAATATCAATAGGAATATACTTCAAATATATTTTTCTCATATGAATTCATAGAGGTGCCAATAATTGTGGCACACATATTTAACCACGATATATTTTTTTGGATAAACCTGTGTTGTGTTTGCAATTGAAATTGATATTCATGAGAGCAGAGTATTGTGTGAATTTTTTTTTTTTTTAACAAAAGATCAAAAGGTTCAACAATAAAGACAATTTTTCACAGCCTTCTTTGTTCATATTTACCAAGGGTGCCAATATTAGTGGATTTCGGTTCTGCTTGGGTTTGTTCTAGGTTTTCTGGTGTCCTCCTAACTCCTAAAAACCTGCCAGTAGGCTGGTCGGTGATTCTGAATCGCCCCTACGTGTGGATGAGTGAACTATGTGTACTACTTTAGGCTTTTCTGTACTTTTCTGTCAGGCATGTGCGACAATCAGTATATTAAAATTTTAAATTCTAACCACATTTTCACTCTAAGCTCACTGGTTCAATCAGTGAGCAAAATAAACTGTTCTTCACTGAATTACAAGCATATCGAAGTAGTATTGCCCTGCTGAACAAACAACTTCATGATTCAGTTTAATCCGATGCTCAAGAAAGTTGCAAATATCAACTGTTGACATGCTGTTAAATTGGGCATATTTAGGATCAAAGCCCCAAGGGTTTGAAACTTCACACACATATTAGAAATGGTGGTCATCAGGTTCCACCAAAAGCTTGGATCTGCGCTCAATAACACTCCCATCAACATTTTTTAAAATAACGTTGGGCCTCCAGTTTCACCAATATGCATTCAATTTGGTAGAAATATGGCTCATCTTAAGACAAACAAATTTCACAAACATGTCCATTAACTCCACCCTGCATGATTTGGGATTTCCTTTCTTTTCTTTTTTGTAACATACTTTTAAATACTCCTTCTACGGTATTCATCAGATTAAAAGCAAATTTGTTCATCGGATGTCAAGATGTCCACGATGCTAAACTGCAAAGGAATTTTTGATATTGTAAATGGTGTTGCCATGGGGAGGCAATCAATTAAGGACTTATGCCGCACAAAATGAAATGAAATTCCACTATACATCAATGTGGTGCAAAGTTCACATGCACTGTAAAACCGGATAGTTCATTTAACTCAAAAAATGTGAGGAAGTTAATGACCTAAAATTTTTTTAAGTTGATAAATCAATTACTTTAAGCCAAATACACTTAAATATAACAAAAATTTACCTCAAACGTTGTAATTTAAAATGAATTTTTAAGTGTATTTGGCTTAAAGAAATTGATTTATCAACTTCAAAATTTTGAGGTAATTAGTTTCCTCAAATTTTTTGAGTTAAATGAACTTATCCGGTTTGACAGTGTGTACGTTCAGTGGTGTGTCATAAAATGTCCACCTGCCAATACTGGCTCATGAAACAGACACTGCTGCACCCTTGGTGCTTGGGCCCACCAGTCACCGCTTTCTGCTCAATTAATACTTTGAAATCGCAACACAAAATCGAGCCTAACTTCAAAAACCTGTATATAAATCACTTTTCTTAGAAATACCAATGGCAACCAAACAGATATTGTCTCAGATATGTAGTTCATTTGCTCATTTATTACACACCATCAACAACTTATTTTGCTGTAAAGAGTGGGATAGATAAAAAGATCAATGAAAGTAGAATAGTGAAATAAAGGAGGGAGTCCTTTTTGTGTATTATATCCTAACTGAAGCCTAAATGAAATGATTATCATGGCTTGATAATTCATAAAATATAATTCAAGGGTCATCCATAAAGCTTCATAGTATTGAATTCTTCAATCAGTGCTAATGGTGAGCAGTAAATGGAAAGATTCTGATTCAGTATTAGTATTATTGTTAGCGTCGGAACATAAAGTAAATCTCCGTAACAGAATGAACCCGTGTTTTCCATTAGATATGAATGAAGTGCAAGCGAGAATGCTTGGATTGAACTGGAGTGTGTTCTGATTCTGTGTGAAAGGCCTGCATGAATACCATGGCTAATTTCACGCTCCTGCGCTCAACCTTATGCCTGCCTCCAAATGCTCTGCTTTAGCCAGTAGAGTGCCATCGCCACTACGTATCAATGTTTTGGATAAGGCCACGGTGAGTGTAGAACAATGCCGGTGTCTGCATACCAACACACTGACATTTTATACTTCTTTATGTTCCTCTCATAACATTTATCTAAAGTTCAGAAGGATAAAGTGAATCAGATCCTATGTCTATGTGTGAAAGCATGCTGAAGAGGTACACAGTTGGACTTTAGCTCTATGAAAGCATGTGCATGACTCTGGATAAGTTTGGCCATTAAGAGAGATCACTGATTGTTCTGGCATGTGTCAGGTGACTTCGGCTGCTTTAATGTCACCAAAGAAATTGTGAGGATTAGATCGGAATTCATTACTCCTAGTTCAGCATTCAACGGAATAGAGAAATTAAATATTCATTATTCATGTCCACTTGATCTAGAGCTGAATATCATATAGACAGACAGGCCTTCCCATTTACATTTCCTAGCAGATGTACTAAGCATGTGTAGGAATGTCCTATTTGCACACTGGTGCTTGAAAGTTGGTTGTAGAATTTTCACTGGAGCTGCATAAATATGACCTAAAATATCATCAGATTTTCAAGTCCAAAAAAATAAACAAAGAGAACCCAATTAAAAAGATGAGACAAAAATATTACACAATATTATACATCTGTGAGTGGCAAAAGTACGTGAACCCCCAGGATTAGCAGATAATTTGAAGGTGACATTAGAGTCTGGTGTTTTCAATCAAAGTCTGATAATCAAAACGATCCACGTTTGTGGAAGTGTATCATGGCACGAACAAAGGAGATTTCTGAGGACCTCAGAAAAAGAGCTGTTGATGCTCATCAGGCTGGAAAAGGTTACAGAACCATCTCTAAAGAGTTTGGACTCCGCCAATGCACAGTCAGATAGATTGTGTATAAAAGGAGGAAATTTAACGCCACTGTTACCCTTCCCAGGAGTGGTCAACCAATATTGGATCATTTTCCTCAATAAATAAATGATAATATTTTTGTCTCATTTGTTTAATTGGGTTTTCATTGTCTACTTTTAGGACTTTTTGGTCACTTATGCTGAAATACAGAAAATTCTAAAGGGTTCACAATCTTTCAAGCACCATTGTAGATCAGACTTCAATATAGTATATCTCACATGTAACACACTTCAAAAGGTTCTCAGGGAAATCAGATACACTATTTGGCCAAAAGTACGTGGATGCCTGAACATACAGGTATGTGGGCCTTCCTTCCAAATTTGGAAGCACACAATTGTTTGGGTGTCTTTGTATGCTGTAGCATTACAATTTCCATTCACTGGAACTAAGGGAACCAAACATGTTGTAGCATGACAGTAACCCTGTGCACAAAGCAAGCTCTATAAAGACATAGTTTACCAAGGTTGGTGTGAACACAAATGGCCTGTCCAGAGTTTTGACCTCAACCCCACTGAACACCTTTATGATGAATGGGAACACAGACTTCATGCCAGGTGTTTTGCCAGACGTCAGTGCCTGACCTCACTAATGCTCTAGTGTCCGAATGAGAACAAATGGCTTCCCAGAAGAGTGACGGCAGCAAAGGGGGACCAACTCCATATTAATGCCATACTGTTGGAATAGAGGGTATGCATGTGAAATCACACCCACTGAGTGAAAAAGACTGAGCGGCATTAGTGTTACAGCGTGAATTCTGCAAAAACACAGAAAAAACACATCTAAAATGGGAAAAAGCTGTTGTGCGATCGATTGTGCTACAAGAATTCGGAGCTATCTTTTTGCAGCATGCCAAAAAACCATTCACTCTTTTTTAAAATTTTTTTTTTACTAAGTCGAGCAGTGTAAGTGTAAGTTCTTTTGACACGTGATATTCATGTTGTACAATGATGAATAATTTGCTACATATTTCTTTTTAAACGCTGCCTATTTCCATTGATGAATAACGGGAGCTCATTCATTCTCTGACTGTTTTATCTTCACTAATATATAATGTTAGTAAATGGAAGCAGTGTTAGCTACAAACAAACTAGGACTAGCTAGCTTACGGGTTACCAGATAAAATTATGGAATAAAATAAAAATATTTGTACATGCATGTCCACATACAACCAGAATGTTTATTGGTGTTCTTGTAACTTTAATTTCTTCAACAAATCCCGCCTTGAAGTAGGACCAAGTGTCAGGGCTTTTGTATGCCTTCAGGCTTTGCTTAAAATCAGGTACATATAAATGTCAGGAAAATCGATTTCTGGCCACATGCCAATGCCCGTGGACCGCAGATTCTTAGGCAAGTTGTAAGGGTCACTGTCGAGTCCAGCTGCCTTTAATGTACGCTGATAATTGTTAGTTATACTAGCATTCTCGCAGCTTCCCCTAGTAAAACCAGCCATTTTGCTGGATGTCTTGCCACTCAGTCCGGCCGAGGGGGGCGTGGAAAATCACGTCAATGCAAACCCTTTATAGAACGTTTAACAAGCACATAATAAGCACGGCCTGCAAAACGGGCTCTAATAAAAAGTTATTTGTGGTTCTAACAACATATGCTGTAACTTCACATGAATCCATAATAACGTGTTAACCTTAACTTCCTATAGAATGTTTTAAAAATGTGAAAGAACTAAAAAAACAATATCTCCTAGCTGACATAATACTATCAAAGTTCTTTATTCCTGAAAGATTAGATGGCCTCGGCCAATCAGTGTCATACAGAAATAAGACACCGACACCACTGTCACTCTCACTACTGCTCTGCAGTATGGCCTATTTAAATACAGTGTGTTTGCACATGCGCACACACACACACACACACACACACACACACACACACACACACACACACACGGCAGATTGCTTCAGGGTACACCCCAATCCCATCTCAGAGCCAGCTGTTCGGGTCTGTGGGTATTTCGGGTCTGGTGTTTATCACTAACTCTCACACACACAAACCCTCTTTCCAGTAGCTGTGTTACATGCGTCCCCGGTTTGTTCCTGTAAACGCAACAACGGCGTGGAGAGAAAGCAGCGGCCCGCCGTGAATTATGCATGGGCGCTCCTGAATAATTCAAATCACCAAACATCAGGTTTAAAAGTTTAATACGGGACTCACTGCCTGTGTGTCGGCATGTCCACATAGCAAACATGCTGTCTCTCAATAGAGGTGTATTCAAATAGTCGAAAATTAAGTTGGAATGTTAACATTGTAAAAACAAAAATTCTCAGAAATGTGAAATGTATGGAGAGATAAACGCTCACACTCAGGCTTGTTCTCACAGTATACATCTTAAATCAGATTTTTAAACGTCCATCCATTTGATCATTTTCTGTACCGCTTATCTTTACAGGGTCGCGAGGAACCTGGAGCCTGTCCCAGGAGACATGGGGCACAAGGCAGAGGACACCCTGGACGGGGTACCAATTCATAACAGGGCACAATCACACACACATTCAGACACCCATACATACCCTATGGACACTTTTGGACATGCCAATCAGCCTACAATGCACGTCTTTGGACTTGGGGAGGAAACCGGGGTACCCGGAGAAAACCCCCAAAGCACAGGGAGAACATGCAAACTCTGCACACACTCAAAATATAACTGACTGTAAGTCCAATTTGTTTGGACTGTAGTCACACTTGCTCACATGTCCTTATGCTAATAAAGTAGATGATTTGTGCTGCCAAAGCTTTGACAGCTCTGGATTAGAGCTGATGAATTCCTTAAAAAAAAATACATTGAAATTCAAACATTAATTTGCTTATAGTTTTATACTGCTACAGATTAACATTAAGCTATATCATACCATATAAGAGTGTCAATATTGTCTTAGAGTTTTCAACCAAATGAGTCGAATGTTTTTTTTTTAAACACTATCTATGGTCAAGTATGAACCTCCTGGCAGAGGCAACCAGGTTGTGGTGTCAAATATCCTGGTACTTAAGGTTGCTGATCCAGTCACAAAACAACCCTAATGCATCAGAGATCCACCCCGAAAGTTTCGGGTTAATCTGACTACGCATGATATTGTAGTTCTATTAGCACTTGGTGCAGTTTGAATGATTGGCTATAATGCATGTTTTATACATTATCAATTTCACTCAAATCAAAAAAGCATGCCAATATTTCTGGAATGCACTGTAAACAGTCATGACATACTGTATAACATAAGAGCACTGTATACCCCATATTAGTGCATGCTTTGCCCAGTAGAAATAAAAAAATATGAAAGAAACCTGTATTAGAAACCTGTCTTAGGCGATGAAATGTGCATCTGGATTCTGAATGTTTTATGTTTAATAACATAAAATTCATAATATAAAACTATTAATAAAACAAATGATATTATTAAATCTGCCTCACAGAGATCTTTGTGTAAATTGTGTGTTTGGACCATTCAATGCAAAATATCGAATTTATTACAATTTTTTAAAATAAAAATCCTTTAGATTTGTGAAAAATGTGCAAAGGGAAATGTGTTGGTTTAAGACAGCATTTTGATTGTGCTTACCCTTAAATACAAAATGTTTGTGTTTATGCTCAAATACTGTAGACATACAGTGTGTTACAGAATGCGACGTCTCTCACTGTGTTCGCTCACATTGAGGCGTCTGCAGACATCGTGTTTTAGGGACAGGACGGATTTCTTATTTGTACACTCTGAGCAGACACACACTCCCAAAACCATAACTAATGCATTTCGACCATCAGTTATAAGTCACACTCGAGACGAGACCTGAGTGGGCGAGGGGAAGGAGGCGCAAGAATGAAATACCTGTGCAAGTCCAAGTGTTTTCAACATTTTAATATGTTTTTGGCTTCAGGCACATTTTAGAGAGAAATTGGGAATGTTGGATGTCATATTTTTACACATGGCCCAACCTATCCAATTCCCAATTCCAATGCGCAACAGATATCTGTGAAGCAAGACTTTCGGGTTTCCCTAACACCAATATCTTAAGTGCATTCTTGGTGCGGTTAAAGCAAAATGAATTCAGTTTTAGAAATCCCAAGGTTTTCCTTTTAAACATACAGCTAACTAGTAACATGCTTTTGCTGGTGATCAAAATTAAACTTGTCACATAACAAAATGACAAAAACATATAAAAATAATACACAGCACAGCTTAATTAACTTAATGTTACTGATCCTAATCAACATTTCAGCTCCAGAACAAGTTTCTTTAACATGTTGGTTAATCGTGGGTGTAACGCTTACACTTCAGCCTGTCACGAGAACTACATATACAAACAGTGTATTCACACCGTGACACGGTTCTACCTGGCGCCTTACTTAAATTCAAGTTCACTTGTGCATTTCGTGTATATGTCTGATTAATCGCATATGTGTATAGGATGCGTTCGGGTGAGTTAATTAACCTGCTAGTGAAGTGTTCGAGTTTACCGCTGTTCATTCACTGTTCAGCTTCAGCTCACGCAGCTTAAGCGGCTCAATCCCTGACATCACTGACTACGACTGAATTATTTGAAACACTCTTAGAAAAAACATTCTTTCTAGATTTCTTTCATAACATTGTTTGTTGTTTATATCATTTTTTTCAACAGTACGTTTGAATTCAAATCAGCGCTAGTGCTTGCTACGCATCTTAAATTCGAATGCACACAGTTGTCGCATTCGAACGTGCATTTTTTGACCGTAAATTCGAAGGATATTTGAAGTTTATTTGAGAGATTATTTGAATTTTAACACCGATGGCCCTAGAGCGGATGAGAAAGAGGAAAGAAGCAGAACGTACGGCTTAAATGTTGGTGACGTTCATTCTTATGTAAACAAACATGCATGTAAACACGACGGGCGATATCGAGGTCAGCAAAAATGATGGAGGTCATAACGCCGATAACGTAAATTATCGTGACTTACAATAAATGTGCATTCACACAGTTGATGAATCCCAATTTTTTTTCTTTAGCTCTTTAGAACAGAATCTTTCTGCTCGAGTCAGTAATGCTAAAACTCAGTCATGTCTGAAAAGTAAGAACCTCTAACATCATTTCTTCACAAATATCTCGTTTTCAGAATTGTGAGCTATGCAAACAGTAACTCAATTAATATTTTTGTCAAAGAGCAATTTGAATATTTGGCTGATGTTATTAGACCTCTATAACCTGGTCATGGGTGTGTGTGTGTGTGTGTGTGTGTGTGTAAAATGGTGCACTAGTGAAAGTGTGAGCAGTGGCAACGTGTGTCATCAGAGCTTTCCTAGAGATATAATTACCTCGGCTGGACTCATCAGTAAGACACCCGGGGGCTGATGGGACAGCGCGATTAGAGCTCTGCTGCCCACAAAACCACTTCCTCCTCGCCTTCCATCCTCTCCCTACCTCTCTCATTCTCCCCAGTATCCCCCGTGCTCTCTTTCAGGAAATGGGATATGCATGCGGTGCTCACTCTCTCCCCTCTCCTTCCCTGATCAATCCATTAAGGCCCGTTTTGGAAGGTGCTGTTCATTACAGGGAACTCTTGCATGTTATTAAGGGGATGTGGTTAATTAAAAAAAAAAAAAAAAAAAAACGACTCACGTTATCTCCATGTGTGTGACTCTCAGGAAGGCAGATGCAGCGGTATGGCTTCACAGTGGTGTCGCAGCTGGCCGCATGGCCATGGCATTCACACCTATGTTGAGAAAAAGCAAGCTAGTTAAGACTTTAAATTAGGAATGCGCTGATACGATTGTTTTTTTGTGTGGACTGATTATGTTTGCAGTGTTTGGAAAGTATTAATATAGCAGCAAGCAGTGATTGGCGGGCCCAAGCACCAATGGTGAAGCAGTGTCTGTTTCCTGCGCCAGTATTGTCATGTGGACATTATTGTAAGTAAAATACGTGTTTGTTTTCACTGTATCGGAATTCCTCGCCGTCAGAGAAGACAATACTTATACGTTTTATAGGTGCTGTTCCAGACAAGGTCTTATACGCAAGCATCAAGGCCTTGAATTTGATACGGGCGTCTACAGGAAGCCAGCGCAGGGAGATGAAGAAGGGGTGTGACATATGGCATGCTGCTTTCGATAGCATGTCGACATTTCTCTCTTCTTTATAAACTTCTGTATGTTTTTTGGTTTATGTCCATATCCTTGGAGTCTACCGTAGGTGGGATGGTTGGGGTGTTTGGTTTCTCTTGGTTCTGTACTGTTGTTATTTTTTATGTTGAAATGAAAACTCAATAAAACAGAATAAGAATAAGAAAGCAAGGGTAAAATCTAGCAGTCAAGCTGTTTTCTACCACAGTGAAATCCATACATTTGTAAGTTTGCCCGGGAATCCGTTGTCCGGATTGAGGCATCTTTTACAAGGACCAGTAAATGAGCATGGTATTGGACTGATACCCGATGCCAGTATCAGTAATAATGCATGCCTACGTCAAACCATCAGGTGTGCATCTTTCCAATGCAGGCTATAGCTCTCTGCTTTCAGGATTGTAGTAGCATTTTCTAGACATAAATCTACATCCCTGATTTGTGATCGTATCCATTTAAAAAAAAAGCATCATACAACTAAAACTGAATTGAATTTTCAGTATAATAATTGCATTAAACTTATAGCGTTCGATAAAAAAAAAGCCATTTGACAGATTTGTCATGTTTTTAAGTATTAAGCAACATCCAACATACAGTATGGTCGTTACGGAAACCTGTACGTGTGTGAAGGGTGGGAGTCACAGTGTGAGCTTTCCTTTCTACCCACGTATAACTTCACTGTTAAGAAACAGTCGAGGACGCAAGAATCAATTGTTTCATTAATCGTGGCAAACAGGACAAAGACGTAATCCAAAAACGTGGTCAAAAAATGTGCAAACAACGTAGACAAGTGCAGGCAAGAGCAACAACATGAATAACAGGAACTAGATCCCAGGGACGCGAACAATAAATCAAGGACTGGTAATGACTGGCATAATGACACCCAGAGCGTATACTTTGCGACGAACAAGGAAACACGAGGGCTATAAATACACAAACTAACCAAGGACACATTAGGGAGACAACCAATGACGAGACAAGACATGAACCAAAACAAAAAGAATGTAAACAAACACTAGAGGACAAGCAGCGCTCACATTTAAGTCCATCTCGGCATTAACCCGACTCAGCCTTTCTCTTTACCCAAACAGACGTGTCCCATCACTCTCCCTCTCTCACGCACCTGCTCCTGCCTTCCTCACACGCTCATCATTTTTACATCCCCGGCTTTCCCTCTTCTTCCTTCTCCATTATATCTCTATGTGCATGAGTAATAGGACTTCCCATTCAACATTTATAAATGCCAGTGGAAATACCATTGACGTGCTGTAATGTTCAACACAGGAGCTGACAGGTCTCCATCAGACAGAGCAGGCACCTTCAGGTCATGCCTTTAATTATTCATCCTCAATGGGCCGTTATTCATCGTCTCCGGCAGGCCGCATTCAAAAGGAGAACCCTTCACCTCCATCAGACCGGTAAACACAACAGACAAACAAAAGCCGAGAGCGCAGACAGGCGAGAGGCAGAGAGAGGGCTGTCATTATGGCTGGAGGTTATTACTGTGTGAGTACAAAGCTGACGCTAATGTTCGCAGATGCAGCTTGACACCCTGTCAGAACAGCACAAAGGCAAAATTTACACACATTTTAGACCCCCACCACAACCCCTCAAAGGGGAATCCACCACTGTTTACTCTCTCACTCTCTCCCTCTCTCTCTCTATGCCTTTGCTTGGTCTGCGTAAGCTGTCGTGACACCTCAGACAAGACGGAGAGCAAAGCGGAAAAAAGAGAGTATAAAGCGGTAAAAAAAAGAAAGAGAGAGAAAGAGATGTACCTCTGAATGTCAAAGGACGATGAGGTTTCACCGTCTCTAAATCTCAATTTCTCCAGTGCCGATTTAACTACCTCTTAATTAAAGCTGCGTCTACACACACACACACACACACACACACACACACACACACACACACACACACACAGCCTGCATAATGAGATAATTACCATAGGCAGTGCAGAAATACCATGTTTCTGCAGGTGGATTGACAAAAAAGGAATGGAATATCCCACAACAGACCAATCTCTTCTCTTCTCTAACAGCACTTCAAACGACTGAAGTGACTCACTGCTTAACTACACATTTTAAATGTGACAATTACACATTTATTATCAACACCTGGAGGCTGTGTACACCTTACTCACAGTATGTTGTTAATTCTGCGAGTTGTCAAAATGCTTTTGCGAATGCAAATGAAAAAGACTGGAAGACAACGAAAGATCTGCGGCTGGAGATACGCCGCATTTCGCACGCGTAACAATCTCTAATTAATGCATTTTCTCCATAACTGTGTCGAATATAAGTAGCAAATTAGTAATAATGTGTTGAAAGGGGTGAAATTAGGACGGGCTGGCGGTGTAATTAAGTCTGATGAACACTACGGGAAGGGAAGCTGATTCTAACCTGCCGCTGATGGTGATCTCGTCCACGGCGTAGTAGCGGTGGCGAAAGGGCACGCGAGGCGCGCGGGTGTGGTACTGGCCCTGCAGGAGGATGCGCACATGCGTGGCTCTCACGAACTCCTGCAAGGTGGAGCTGTTGTAGAAGTTGTTGTAGCCTGGTCGCAGGTTCGGCTCTGGGGTTAACATGCTGAATGTGATGTTGCGGTTAGTGTACGGGATATCGCTGAGGAGAAAAGACACAGAGTGATGAAAACGTCAAAACACCCATATTTACCATATCATATAAACAACAAACCACGGCAATGCAGAATATCCAATTCTGACTGGTTAGATATTGTTGATTATTATAGATGAATATAGTACTGGTCTTTAATACTGGTCCCATTTGGGGCAGGGAAAGAATTTCAGAGCGAGACGACGGAGAGAAACGTGCAATAATCTGGTTGCTTAAGTGTACACAACCTTTTATAATGGAGCATGTGACTGTGCTCAGGATAACGATCAGGATAAAACTCATGTTCAAAGGTAATTATCATACACCTGCAATCGAGGAAGTGATTCTGATTAACTTCCAAATAAAGATCAGCTGTTTCTGTAGGGTTTTCTTGACATCACCTAGGTTTCATCTGACTGCAGAAGTTCCACAAAGAGTTCCACAAAGAGCTCACAAAGCATGTATGAGATCACATTGTCGAAATATATCGATCAGGAGAGGGGGTACAAAAGAATTTCCAAAACATTAGGTGTACCATGGAACACCGTGAAGGCCACCATCATCAAGTGGAGAAAATGGGGCACCACAGTGACGTTACCAAGAACAGGATGTCCCTCCAAAATTGACAAAACAGGCTGCTCAGAGTCCTATGGCAATTTTAAGGGGTTAAAGGGTGTGCATACTTATGCAATTTGGTAATTGTAAGTTCATTCTTTGTGTAGACTTTTTATATATTACTATAAATCATATGCTATGGCCTTCACAATAACCAGATCTGAAGCCAGCTGAACACCATGGAGTTGTGGAGTGATGTGTTCCACAGCGTTCTCCACGACTATAACTAAAACACCTATTGAGGGAATATCTTTCAGAAGAACCGCTTTCATCCCTCCAGCTCCAGAGACTTGTAGAAGCCGTGCCAAGCTGCAGTGAAGCTGTCCTGGTGGCTTGTGCTTTTTCCTTTAATTCGTCACCTGTCTGCATGGATGAATGTGTACCCAAAGTCTAACACGTAAGTTTTCATGCTTTTCTCTCTCTCTCATTGTCTACCTTTCAATGGAAATCACTGAAATGCATGCACTTGTGTCAGATTGTGCATTAAAGATGACTTTCCTTCTAACAAAAAAACCCTTTACTTCAACAAACTAACATTTAAATGACCAAAGAAATGACTAAAAGAAGCTGAATTCCGTATGAAGAAGCATTATATTTATCAATAACATTTTTAATGTCTGTGTGTGAGCTATCGGAGTCATCCAAGTACCCCTCGCTGCAGAAGAAAAAAGGCCATAGGGTGGAGTCTGACCTGATCTAGCTCCTCTTACCTTGGTAAAGTCAAGCAAAGTGGGTGGAGACAACTCGGTGTGTTTCAGGCTGGATGAGTGTGTTAAGTGTGTTGTCTCGTGTTGTACAGTGTACAATGTGGGTTAGGGTTAGGAGTTAGCGTTATAAGAGGAGTTGGATCAGATCTATCTCCACTCCCTGGACTTTTGGTTCTTCACTGAGGACTATCTCAAGTCATCAGACAGGACATGACTCCCCACCTGCATTATTCAGCATTACTCCTAACACAACTGCTCCGCTGCTTTTTGTGCCTGACTCCTAATGCTTATAGACTTAACCAGGACAGGACCGGACTGGCTCTCCAACCGTCAGCTCTCTCTGCCTGATTTTCTCCTCCTTATCCTCCACATGATCTCTTCTCTTCAGATGATCTTTTTTTATTTTGCTTCACTGCCAGAGGGCAGCAAAATTTTAACACAATACAAAAATATCTATGCCAAATAAGCATTTCGCTTTTCTCTGTGTTTCTCTCTGCTTATTCCTCCTTGACAGGACTACCAAAAGAAACTGTTGCATTCCCCTTAGATTTTAAAAGGTACCATTCATCCTTCCATCCATCAATCCATCCTTACATCCATCCATCCATCCACCCATCCATCCATCCATCCTTACACCCATCCATCCATCCATCCTTACATCCATCCATCAACCCATCCATCCATCCATCCACGAATCCATCCTTACATCCATCCATTCATCCTTAGATCCATCCATCCATCAATCCTTCCGTACATCCTTACATCCATCCATCCATCCATTCATCCTTACATCCATCCATCCTTACATCCATCCACCCATCCTTCCATCCATCTATCTATCCATCTCTCCATTCATCCATCCATCTAACCATCCATCATTCTTCAGTAAGTGATCAAGGAACACGGCTTGCAGGAATGCACCCATGGCATCACACATGCCACACACACACACACACACACACACACACACACACACACACACACACACACACACACACACACGGGACAATTTAGAGTAGCCAATCCGCCTACCAGATCGAAGCCAAGACCCTGGAGCTGTAAGGTGGCAACACTACCTCCTGCACCATGTGCCATCCTTTAAATGTAATATAAATAAAAACAAAAATTATGTTGGAAAAAGCATTTGTGACACAGCCGAGGAGATACTGATTTTAATTCACTGTCTGTGTGTTTGAGTGTGTACACAATACCTCAGCGTCACTTGATTTAACAAGCTTGAGAGTGTCACAGCTGGAATGAAGCCAACTCCACCAGATTTGTCCAGACGCTGTAACAGCTCGTATCCTACTGTACCAAAGCTACTAGGCTGCACTGGCCCACAATCGACAGCGCATACACTATATGGCTAAATGTATGTGGACACCTGACTATCACACTGCTATATGTGCTTTTCAACATGCCATTCCAAAACCATGAGCTGAACTGATATGGAGTTGGGCTCCCTTTGCTGCTGTAACAGACTCCATTCTTCTGGGAAGACTTTCCACTAAATTTTGGAATGTAGCTGTGGGGATGTGTGTCCATTCAGCGACAAGCGCATTAGTGAGGTTGGGCTCTGGTGTCGGGTGAAGAGGCCTCGGTGCGCAGTCGGCATTCCAATCCATCCCAAAAATAATGAAGTAAAAGTTCTTCTTTATGGACCACAATGAAGGGAATCTGACCGTCAGGTGTCCGCATATGTTTGGCCACATTGTCGATTTAACCTTGTGATTGATGCAGCTTAACTACTACAGATGCTTTCTAAAGCATCTGTCCATTCTAAAACACTTTACAGCACTGTATTGAGCTTCTGGGAATGATGAGAGTGGTACCTGGGGAACTGGAGGCAGTTGACAGAGTCCGGGTTCACCAGAGGTCCGTTATCCTCCATCCCAAACAGGCTGCAGTTCTTGGCTAGGTACTGCCAGTCTCTCCATACGGAGGTGCTGCTGGTCTTCCTTTGAATACGCACCGCTTCAGGCTGCAAACTCCGGAACTGGAGAATCACATAGAAAACCTGCAGAAAGAGAGCGTGTTAAATTCCAAGACAAGGAGGAATATGCATGAAATACTAAACAGCAATGGATTATCTATTATCAGCACCACCACAGTCCACGCTCGGCCGACTTCACGGGTGCTGCTGCTGTGAAGAACAGCTTGAAGCCGATCGTTGCCCACTTTAACCCCCCTCGTCCTTCTCCCTGTCTCTGTCTCTCTCTATAGCTTTTTCTGAGAGACTTTTTTTTGTGTGGAAGAGCTGGTGCCAGCTTTGACTAAGTGGACACTTCAAAAAGCTGCGCCGGTGTGTTTTATCTGCTGAGAGGCTGTGCCATAGAGCTACTCTAAAATCCACTAGTGCTTTTCTGCTGGACCTCTTTTTCTTCACGGCTTAGCCACATGGATGACTAGGGAACTTGGACATACACACACACACACACACACACACACACACACACACACACACACACACACACACACATACACACACACATACACACACACACTTAAAGAACTTAGCATCTGGTTGTTTGTTTGAACAGCCGAAAGGGTCCCAAGCCTCCGGATTTGCAAAGTAAAAACCATTCAGGGAGCCGAGACAAACACACAAGCCTTGAAGTATCCAGCTATAAGATTTGAGCAACTCTTCTAGGAGTGCTGCTCTCAGCTAGGGAAGGATGGGGTTTACGAGAAAATGCCCACCACTGCTGTCAAAATCAAGCCATATAAAATCATCTAGCTAAACATTTGTATTTTTTCCTGCAAGACACATGTTTTAAAAAACAAACAAACAAACAAACAAACATTAGCAGTAGCCAAGAGAAATGAATGATTGTTCAAGTTAAAAGAAAGCAGGGTCAGAGCATAGGCTAACAGGCTAGAGACTGGAAGGCTTCAGGGATAGGGGCTTTGCTTAATAATGCAGTCTGGCAGTTGAACTTTGAAACTTTCTGGTAATTAGGACAGAGAAATTAAATATCTGCGCTAGAAGAGTGCTAGAAATCAGTACGGTCCGTCTCAAAATCTCTATCCTATATCTAAAAAGTCAGCCCAGATTTCAGTTATTCCCCCAAAACAAAGTGGAAATGATTTAATTCAGGTTATAAATGTAACAAGAGTAATAACAGCAATTACATTTTCAGATAATATGCAGGATTTCAAAAAGTGAATACAGAAAATCCAACAGCTCACAGTAGGTCACTTTCTAACCTCGCCTTAGCTTTGTATCTGCAAAGATCATGCTGCCCAACGGTGTCTAAAACCGTGGCAGCTTTTAAAGTGCGCTTTTCTCACAATTGAATCACGCTGGTAGATAGCTACATGCCGCAGCGAAACAGCCATACGCCTAGGCAATTCAGACACTGTTTATCACAGTGACGATATTTACATGCACATCAGATTCTGTTTAAGGTCTATATTTGTGTTGCAACCATATTCCGAATACAATGTTTATATGCGTACAGGCATCGGAATATTCCTGTATACAGTACATGGTTGTTGCAAGTATGCCGATCTACACGTGTGCTTTTCTTTTCCCGCTGTTATTTCCCGGGAGATTCAAGATGCTGCCGTTCCAACCCACAATTCCTTGTGGACCGAGCATGCGCGTGCATCTCATTTCAGTGGATTTTCTGAAAAAGGTGTTTTACATGCAACAAATTTCCGAGTAAAACAGGCAGGAATCAGAAAATCGTCTCAATCTGAATCGGGCAATTGGACTGCGGCGTTTACATCACTAATTAGAATACCGCCCGATTCCGATTAATATCGGAATATCGATGCGTATGTAAACGTAGTCAATGTGACATCTTCATCAAAACAGAGAAGAGTGCTTACACACTTTGTAAGACGGCAACAGAGGAAGTTTTAAAAATGTTTAAATGACCTAATGAAATATTAATAGCAAGAAATTTCGTCAACACTGACTGAGCAATTATTTCCCCACGAATGTTATACATTTCCAACTATTACATAATTTTGGTGTGGTTGATGCGCTACCTGGTACTGTCCGCTCTCCAGGTCTATGGTGATGGAAACCCCTTGGTCTAGTTCCTCCGGGCTGGAGAAAACAGAGGACACCCAGGTGGTGCCGATGTCATTATCGTTGATGTAGTTCAGCGGGTGGGCGTGCGGGTGGAGACGGAGCATGCGGTTGGTGGTGGTGTCGTCAGCACCATTTGGGATGCAGTACCTTTCCACTACAGGGTGCACTCTTGGGTGACTGGAGGGGCAGCGGCATGACGCCTGGGCATGAAGGGGAGGGACTTTCGCGGAATATACCTCCTCAATCTCCCTAGCTCGTACAGACACGTGAAAAAACAAAAATGAAAAAACATGAAACGTTACCAATACTAGCTATTAAAAAAAATATATTTTTTGGGTTTCATCCTATTACCACATGTACATGTTCTGATGTATATGGCAATATACCTAAAGAAGGTAAAATTCTGAAAAGCTAATTAAGTGGTCTAGCTGTGAACAAATAATCAAACAAATAATCAAATATGCACAGAAAACCCTTCTGAATAAGTTTATTCAACATGACTAGTCTCTTATATGGAAATCTTTCCAGATTGATGCCTGGATGTCAATCCACTGACCTGTTAGTCAAAGTCTGGGGATAAAATCTGAAATCCTGCATTCTCCCGATGAATTGATTGGACCCTGGGAAAAAAAATAAGAGGAAATGTCAAAGGCTGCTATTGAGAAGACTTTGCAGGATCCATAGCGGTGAGAGGATTACCTTATCTCTGCCATTGTTTGCGGAAAAAGACACACTTCGTGCATGGTGGATGGATTGCACTTATTTGTAGCTCTGTGTTAGGTGTAATCCAGCTGACTCAGTCATAGTTAGGACACAAACACATGCAAACCTACCTCTGATATAAATAAAAACCAGCCCAGTTTATTGGAAAACTCAGATTAAGCCATTTTAGAAATTTTAGTGTACCATACTTATATTTCCTGTAAAAACAAAACAAAACATGACACTATGAACAAACCACTACTTCTATTCTGATCCCTACTAAGTGGTCTCATCCCAACTGATGGCAGCTAGAGAGAGAGAGAGCGAGAGAGAGAGAGAGAGAGAGAGACAGACAGAGACATTGAGAGAGAGCGAGAGAGAGAGAGAGAGAGAGAGAGAGAGACAGACAGAGATATTGAGAAAGAGAGAGCGAGCCAGAGAGCGAGAGAGAGAGAGAGACACACAGACAGAGACATTGAGAAAGAGAGAGAGAGCGCGAGAGAGAGACAGAGAGACACACAGACAGAGACATTGAGAGAGAGAGAGAGACATTGAGAGAGAGAGAGAGAGAGAGAGAGAGAGAGAGAGAGAGAGAGAGAGAGAGAGAGAGAGAGACAGAGACATTGAGAGAGAGAGAGAGAGAGAGAGAGAGAGAGAGAGAGAGAGAGAGAGAGAGCGTAATAAAGAGTGCAAAGCAGGGACAAAGGAATAGAGATAAGTGTGTATGGTTGCAAAAGCGTACGCAGTTTGAAACCAGAACTCATTAAACCCATTAACTCACGCTTTAATTGTGATCAAATCCAAAACATAACAAAACACGGCTAACCTAATGTTCAAAGATATGAAACTGAACCATTTTGTGCTTTGCAAATTGGTTTTCAAATGATGTTCCCCCAACACCTGCCTTGCTTTTCCCACGTCCACATGGATAGAACAGGATTTCACAGACCTGGGCTTATGCGTGGGGAAGGAAAATGTGTCTCTTTCAAACTTACTGGCATTGCAATATCATAATCAGCATAATGCACTCTGAAATACTGCTGAATAAAATCAAGCTTGCACTGTGAGATGATCATAATTATTATTTATTAAATATTTGTAAAATATTATACAGCTCCAAGGTCTCCCATTCAATCCTGAGCTTGAGTTACAATGTGTTGTTAAAAAAAAAATCCTATAACTGCTTAATTTCCAATGTTCATTTCATGCATTTTTGAGCATAGCAATAAGAGCACCTTTAATTTCCCCTAACTTTACAGGAATGTATTTTTCCCTTGACTATTTCCTTTGGATTCGGCTACAGCCCTGCTGTGACCGCTTTCCTTTTATTGATTCACTACTGCAGCTATTGCATAAATTAGGGTGTGTTTGATGTAAATTCTCTGTATATGAGGGCACAATAGGGCGTGATCTATGCATATGACATGTAAATAAGGGACTAGTGGGCGTGAACTTGCAGAAACTGATACGTTGTTTTCACTTAAATCACAGCTCAGTTTGATGCGGTGGAACTGATTCATCAGGCAGACGCAGATTTATTCACATGTCATGGTTCTACGTAGCTTTGATGAAGGGCTATTATATGCTACATAAATATTTGCCTTAAATATTGTTCTATTTTTCTGGGGATTTTTGCTCCATTAAAAAAAGTTCTATATACAAGCCCAGTTTTTCTTCTTCTTCTGATTATTATTATTATTATTATTATTATTATTATTATTATTATTATTAATATTATTATTATTAATAATAATAATAATAAATCCTCCCTGAATTGCAACACAGGAAAAGTATGAGGCTTCATTCATGTCTTATGTTATAAAATAAATGTATTATTGTTATTATTATTATTATTATTATTATTATTATTATTATTATTATTATTATTATGCTTTTACAATTTATATTTAGCATCGTTCATTCATTGAATGAATTTAAAATTAATCTGTAGACAAAACACATACCACATGTACACAATCACACACGGCCTGCTTAAAGTCAAGCTTTTTTTTTTTTTTTTTTTTTTTTTTTTTTTAAATGTATTGTCCTGCCACTGAAAATCAAAACAGACTCCATGTCCATCTGTCAGACCTGCACAGCATCTAAACCAGTAACTTCTGAAAAGTGCTGGGGACAGAAATGCCGACAAAGACAAATAAAACAAACAGAAACAAGAAGGGCTTGAGACAACGGCGTCGACGAGGACGCCTCCGCTACCGAGTCTAGTCCTTCTTGTTGCTAATCTGTATGCCTGAAATACCCTTAAAATATATTTTACAGAAGAAAAACTATTTCGTTTCTCCGTGACTTCTCCTTGACCATGCTTGGATCAATTCCAAAACGTAATCAGTTCGTCTTCTGGTTACAACGATAATCCCATATAAAGCCTATAAACATTCAACCTCTCGATCTGGACATATCGTGCTAACGAGACTCTCGGACAGACGGCCAGACAGATGGACAACCTGATGGACAGATAGACAACGGCTCCATAAGAAAATTTAAAAAAACGATGCAAAACAGTGTCTGTCATCTTTATCAGGCACAAAAATAAACACTTAAAAAAACAGACTTCAATTTGAACCAGTCTTTAAATCGACGCCAGTACGACAATCGACGAATGACGGATGCTTTGGAAGTCTGTTAAAGTTGAGATTTGAGTTGCTATGGTTTACTGTCCTAGTGATCCCATCAGAAGGCAAATGAAAGTAAATCAAGAGCGCCATTGCGAGGGCCGATTCAATTCCCCGGCATAATGACAGCTTCGCTCTTTTAGATGCCTTACGGGTTCTTCGGTCGTGCTTTCAGGGAAACCATTAAAAGTTAAACGTAGAACACTACAACAGAGTATACTCCTATTAAAAAGCGGTCCAAGTAGAATTGAATTAGAAAGGCACGAACCCTTGATCACCCATGAAATCAGTTTTCTAAGTGTTCGAGCGGCTGCAAAACTTCATATCCTCATGTGCTACATTATAACTGATTGCAAGTTTCTATAAATAAACTCATGTTACACTGATGCAATCGTATCGCCGTGTCTGACGCAAACATCCGGGTTCAGAGCAAAGGAAACCTGCTAGAAACGCGCCTTTGCCATGTTCGTTTTAAAGCATCCGGATGTGGAAGTGATAGTTTGCATTTTTAGAAAGTGTTTCTGCCACAGGCTATTATAGAAACGATTTTTATCATACAACACTTTCAGAAAGTGCTGGAGACATGTCCCCAGCGGCCCCTATGCAAACTAGACTTGCACAGAAGACTCTCTGGATTGACCAAGCAGCTAAAAATATGAGACTCTGGGGCTGTACATACTTCAGATAGAACTTTATGTTGACAAAGAACACTTCACAGCTGATAACTTCATATAGTCATTCACTTCTACGCAATATTTTGGTGTACAATGTCTCAGTTTTATCCAACGGCATGCAAATAATATTTACCGTGAACCATATTATTCCAAGGTCTTAAGTCGTAGATTTTCAATAAAGCAAAAGTACACTACTAATTTGAAGCTAGACTTAACTCATATCAGGCTTAAATTCCCTGACAACGCAGTAATGGATTACCTAATCAGTATTAAAAATGGATTTAGGGAAATTCGTCATCGTAATAAGAACATGTCCGCGGAGGATACCGGCAGTGAAAATTCAAGAACAGGAATGTCCCAGAAGGAAATTAAGGTAACAGATTTGACATCCATTTA
Organism: Ictalurus punctatus; assembly: GCF_001660625.3. Lineage (NCBI taxonomy): Eukaryota > Metazoa > Chordata > Actinopteri > Siluriformes > Ictaluridae > Ictalurus > Ictalurus punctatus. The sequence continues at coordinate 5,740,557 of NC_030424.2, forward strand.
GTGTGTGCCGTTCACAGATACGTATTCAAATGCATTTTTACTGTGGGCATTGCAGAAATCCCATCTCATCTCATTTATGAACAGATTATGTGTGGCCATATGGTCACCCTTGGCCTATATAAATCCCCAGATTTGATTAGTTGCTGGCTTACGGATCTTTCTGAAATGAAAAACTGTGGCACCTTTGCAGATTAGTGTGCCCTTTTTCATCTTCCATTTCAACTAAGAAGAAAATGCTGCATGTGTAAATTCATTTAAAATAAGGGCAGCATTAATTTAATATAGTCTTATATACCAACTCAGTAGTGGCCAATATATATACACATACATATATATATATATATATATATATATATATATATATATATATATATATATATATATATATATATATATATATATATATATATATATATATATATACACACACACACACACACACACATACAAACACACACATATATACACACACACACAGTATCTCAGCTAGATTTTGAAGCTAAGATCACTAGCCTACAAAGCAGAAGGGCTCATGCACAACAGCAGCACAAATAAACAGATAAAAAATATAGCTGCAAGAAGCAATTAAGGGGCCCAAGCACCAAGGGTGCAGCAATGGTTGTTTCATGAGCAAGTGTTGGCATTATGAACAATAATGCCAACACTTTTTAACCCTAACCCCGAATCGCTAACCCTAACCCTAGACGTGAAATCTGAACCACATCTACTGTGGAATTACACAACACGCCCAGAAGGTGTATGATTACTATAGAAAAGAGTCAGTCATTTGATAAATGAAAGTTCTGTTTGATCAGAGCATTTCAATGGAATGATGTTCAATGGAATTATGCCACACTTCCTGTTTGAGCGTCAGCATATGTTAATTGATTGCCTCGCCATGACAACATTGTTTAATCTATTTACAATTCCTTCACAATTTTGCATCACGGATATCTTCACATTAACCTGACCGAATATGGAATGAACCTATGGAATGCCTTACGAGGACTTTAAAAATGTTTGGTTTATAACACACTTCCTGTTTGCACAGTGTGACATGTTAATTGATTGCCTTGCCATAAGCAACGTTATTTTATAAGTCCAAAAAATTTTTTGCAATTCAACACTTTGGATATCTTGACATCATAGTGACATAATGTTGAATCTGATGAAACCTTCTGGAGGAATATTCAAAAGTTTGGCAGCTGTCGACATGCACAAGATATAAAATGGCTGCCTGCTTGTTGGGTGGAGCTAATGGATGTGATTAAGAAGCATCATACACCTATTAAAACTGGTGTATGAGGGTCAAACTGGATGCCCGTAAAAATGAAAACAATGTCAAATGGGGAGTTATTGAGCACCTGGGCCACATCCATAGCCAAGCTTTTTCCAGAACTTGATGGCCACAATTTCTGGTGTTTGTACCAAATTTCGTTAGTTTATTCATGCCAAGCACCTCAAAAATGGTAAAAAATAATAAACAGGACAAAAACAAGACTCTTTTGCACTCTTGGTGTTTGGACCCTAACTACTGCATGCCAAAGCCAAGCAATAAGTACTGCATCCTATTATTTAAAAAAAATAAAATAAAATAAAATTTATTCATACAAAATATTGATCAGTTAAAAGCTCTGAAAGCAAGGAGTTACCTTTGGAGTTCTGGCCAATCCAAGCCACAGCGTCTGAGGTGACATCAGCGACTGGGCCTAGCAGGGTTTTTGTGTCGAAGGCCGTGCCATCTTCCTCTTGTCCATTCAGGAACAAGCTCACACTTGTTCTATGTACCTAAAATCCAACAGGAATGTATGTTAGTAAAATTCCAACCAGGTCCAGTCATAAAGTCCACAGTTACATTTAGTAATGGGCAACAAAATGTAAATTTTCCTGCTCATTTCCTGCACTAAACCTGCCAGGAGCATTTTACAATTGTGCTTCCTCTGCCACTAAAATCATTGGCTGCAAATAACGGATACTGGGTTACAGGAGTTCATATGAAACCTTTAAAATGGAAAAAGTCCTATAAAGTTTTTTGCCTTTGCCTGGTGACTGTGTGCCACTCTTCTATTGTGCCCTCCTATCACATTCACATTTGTATGTTCACAGCTGCCTTCCTTCCAAAAAAAAAAAAGAAAAAAAAGAAGAAGTTAAAAAGGTGGATGGAAGTGAAGCAAAATTCCTGAAGGATGAAGGAAGCGCGAGACAACTAGCTGCCTCGAGGATCCTTAAGCCGTGCTCTTTCATGATGACTGATTGAAGACTGGTGAGAGGCCGTTCTCAAAATCTCAAACCGGCCCGATGACTTGCTTCTTGAGATCTGAAGCCCACGTCAGAGTGATGTAAATGAAGTCTGAAGTGCTTCCATCTATTTAGCGGCAATGAACGCTTTTGAAATGGGGTCTGGAGCTGAAACATTTTTTTCTGTAAAGGTTTTAAATTTTAGTATTTCTTTTTTTGTTGTTTTTATTTTCTCGACAGTGAGCACTTATTACTCTTTAACTCCCAAATAGTGTTATTTGTCTCCTCCATGACACTTCAGAATTGGACAACGGGTTGAATAGTCAGACAGCACAAATTCTGCTTCTTCTGTTATTTTTTTTCGTAAAATACTGATGTCAGTGCTCCAGGTATCGGTTGATGCAAAATACTGATCCAACTTCCTGTTATTGACTGAGGAACTCCCCTCTGCAAGATTCTGCTGCTATGTTTTGTGAAATATCAGAGGCATGTTTTCTTAACACACGATCCGTGTTGTGCCAGTCAACGTACATGTCTATATATCAGATTTGAATCTGATCAGATACTGATCCAGCATTTCAAACTAGTACTAAGCAGAAAAGCAGAACTATAATATAAAACGACCCGGTATTAAACATCTCCAATAATGGATATCTATGTGAAAGTATCATAAACCTTTCAATTAAACAATCAATAACTTACATCAGCATGTTGTTCCAAAGTGTATATGAGCTGAAGAGACAAATTTCTGGCCTCTGGTTTGTATACAATATAGTATACATCACTGATTGTTTCTTTTGTGTATATTGTGTATATGAGTGTGTGTGAGTGTGTGTCCTGTTTAGAACACTTCCCTACAAGAAAAAGCCTCTGAGGAGGTCAGTTCAGCACTGCAGGAGATTATTAACCGGCCATTCTCTGGAGCTTTTAGCAACTTCATAATCAGCAGGTGCTGACATCTTAAAAGCTGCTCTCAGCTTTCAAACTGAACCAGGCATATTTGGTCTGCGCAGGGAATTGCCCGAATTCGCTACAAATTTATGCGAACGCTTTTATGAGAATGAGCGGCTATGGAATCAGGTATCCAACCAGCATCAGAGCGAGAATACCTGCTGAAACCCACTGAACTAACAAAAGCTCGACAGTCTGGAAGATAGTGAAAACAATTCCATTCTAGGGAACGCTTATAAATATATACTGTATGCAACAACACAAAAGATGAGGAAAATGGTGTGCAAAATTGCACACTGGAAGGAATAATTAAGCCAAAAACTTCACTGAAGAAAGGCTGTTTGGGATTGTTAAGCTTGACTCTCAAGCCTAATGCTAACTGAATTCCAATCCGCTCGCATTAGTATTAACTTTTAGGGTTTAAAATTTCCGTAATAGCGCCCTCGCCACTTCTCAGCCAAGGTTAAAGAACAGATGACGTGTCAGGGCAGCGTACATGCCGCGTCATTACCTTTCCCACCAAAGCTCTCTGGTAGGAAACTCTATCGGCTGACATTCAAAGAGAGAGAAATTCCATCTTACCTTTACAAAAAAAAAAAAATTTAAAAAAACCCCCATTTGATACATTTGGGAAAGTGAAATGTTAAAGCTCTCTCACTGCACCTTCAGATTTGAAACATTAAATATAAAATGATTTTTTCCTTTGATGCACTGCAAAAAAATGCCTTTCTTGAAACAAGCAAGACTTAACTCTGGCTAAAGTGTACTAACATCAAGCTACTAAAAAAAATCTGCCAATAGGGTAAGCAAAACTGACTTGGTAAGAATTCTTGAAAATAGCATAAATATAGTCAGTAAAAATACTATTCGGTCTTAAAACTAGACAAAAAATGCCTACATTTAATAAGTTGTGCTTATTACAAGTTAAAATGAGTATTTTGCTCTATTGATTGAGCTGACAAAGAATTTATCCCTTGATTTAATATAAATAATTAGCAAAAACATTTATTCACACAGCATAATAAAAATAAGTTACTTAAACTTAAATTAAGGTACCAAAAGCATTGTTGCTGTATTTTTAGCATTTTTATTGAAACAAGGAAAAACTCAGTCAAGGACTGTAGAAAGCGGCAGATGCGAGCGCAGATTTTTATTGAATAAATTGCAAAACAACCAAAACTGTAAAAACAAAAACCATAACGATGGACACAAGGCAAAAACATGCAGATTATGAGAGCAGCTGTAGAACACATGACAACGAAAAAATCTTTCAGCACTATTAGGTGCTGAAAAATTCGAACTTCTATATGGGTGCTGATTAGGGGTAACACAGAACAGGTGTGAGTGATCAGTAGGACATGTGACATGGTCATGTGACATGTCCCACAACTACAGTTCAGTGTGGATTTCAGCATAACCATGACACCTAGCTACTTCATTGAAAAAGTTAAGTTGTGCAAGTGGACTTACTCTTAAAATAAGTGGGGGAAAAAAGAATATTATGCAAAACTTTGTTATAGCTAGTTACTGGTTAAATCTAGCTTAATATTTGCTCGAAGATCTTAAGACAAAGTTAGATATATTTTCTTAAAATGAGATTACCTTTCTAATGCAAAACATGCTTGACAAGACATGCTTGACACATTACATAAAATAGAACTCATTTCCCCAAAACAAGGCTTTTTTACTTTCCTGATATTTCTTTTTTGTGGTGTAGCTGCTTCATTGAAAAACTGAGGTTGTGCAAGTGGTCTTACCCTTAAAATAAGGAAAACAATCTTGTTCCTCAGCTGGGATGTTATGCAAATCATTGTTGTAGCTTGTTACTGGTTAAATCTAGTTCAATGTTAGCTGGAATATCTTATAAAGATTAAAAAAAAAAAAAAGTTATACAAAAAAAGCTATACAAAGATATATTTTCTTAATATGAGATTACCATTCTAATGCAAAACATTAGGTTTTAGACAAGGTTTTTTTTTTTTCTTTTTACACAAAAAATAAGACTCATTTCCCAGAAACAAGGGTTTTTTTTACTTTCTTGAAATCGCTTTTTTTGCTGTGTGTATCTCCGTTCAAATAAAAATGAAGCCTTCACTGCGCCGGACTGCAACAACTAATCGACAGAAACGCTAAAAATTGATAAAAACTCTTGGCAATGAATGTCATTACGAGCTAGTTATATTATGAAGCACGCTTTGGCACTCACAGTGTCACTTCATTTTGATTAAAAGTGCATTTGATGGAAATGTTCTCTTGATGGAGAACATTACTGTGGAGAAAATGGTAAAACCAAAGAAAAGAAACAAAGCTGACCTCACATGGCACGGACGCACAGTGATGCACGAGTGTCTGAAGAGAAAACAATTCGGATTACTGGAAGAAATAGACACGGGGCATGGTAAGTTAGCAACAACAATAAAAAATAGGCTGGACAAAAATAAAGTGAGGCAAATAAAAAAAATACTGATTAAATGATGTTGGCCTCATATCATGTGTAATCAAGAAGCAGTAGAAGCACAATGACCCTTGCTTATTAACTATTCTATTCATCGCCATACCTTATCCCATTACACAACTGTATTGCTAATCTATTGACATACACTGTATTGCCAAATGTTTGTGGACACCTGACCATCACACCCGTATGTAATTCTGCATTCCAGTTCAACCCAGAGGTGTTCAGTGGGGTTGGGGTCAGGGTTCTGGCCACTCAAAGATCTTCCACACCAAACTTGGCAAACCATACCCCGGCAAACCATACCTCCATGGAGCTTGCTTTGTGCACAGGGGCATTGTCATGCTAGAACGTGTTTGGACCCCTTAGTTACAGTGAAGGGAAATTTGAAATCTACAGCACACAAAGACATTCTAGACAATTGTGTGCTTCCAACTTTGTGACACAAATTAGGGGAAGGCCCACAATAATAATGGTCAGGTGTCAAAATACAGTCTATAACCTAATGCAGCAGCAATTTGGTGTCAGTTAAAATTCAATCCATGGAGTTCAATGAATCAGAATTCCAGAAAAATATAAAATTATATTAAAATTTTTTGTGATGCAACTGTATATATATATATATATATATATATATATATATATATATATATATATATATATATATATATATATATAAAAAGTTGTCCAAACACACAGTGCGTCACAGCTTGCTGCGTATGGGGCTGTGTAGTCGCAGACTGGTCAGCGTGCCCATGCTGACCCCTGTACACCACCGTAAGAGCCTACAATGGGCAAGTGAGCATCAGAACTGAACCATGGAACAATGGTAGAAGGTGGCCTGGTCTGATGAATCATGTTTTCCTTTACATCATGTGGATGGCCGGGGTCATGTGTATCACTTACCTGGAGAAGAGGTGGCACCAGCATTAACTATGGGAAGAAGGCAAGCTGGCAGAGGCAGTGTGATGTTCTGCTGAGAAACCTTGGGTCCTGGCACGTACCACCTATCTAAACACTGTTGCAGAACAAGTACACCCCTTCATGGCTACCGTATTCTCTAACGACAGCGGCCTCTTTCAGAAGGTTACGCGCCCTGCCACACCGCAAAAAGTGTTCAAGAATGGTTTGAGGAAAATCACATAGTGTTCAAGGTGTTGACCTTTCCTCCAAATTCCCTAGATGTCAAGTGAGCATCTGTGGGATGTGGATAAACAAGTCCGATCCATGGAGGCCCCACATTGCAACTTACATGATTTAAAGGATCTGCTGGTAATGTCTTGGTGCCAGATACCAGATGGTCTTGTGGAGTCCATGCCTCGATGGGTCAGAGCTGTTTTGGCAGCAGAAGGGGGACCTACACAATAGTAGGTGGTTTTAATGTTATGGCCTATAGGTGTGATATATATATATATATATATATATATATATATATATATATATATATATATATATATATATATATATATATATATATATATATATATATATATATATATATATATAAAATACACACACACACTGTGTATAAAACGATCAGCCGATCAGTTCCTGATGTTTTTTAATGCATTAGTTAATATTCTGTGTTAATAATGAACTTGTGCATTACCCACTGATGGGCAATAGTGTTGTCAAGTGTAGCGAAGCTATTTGAATCAGCTTGTAGTACAGAATTTTAATATATGGTGTGCGTCAACATCTTACTTTTAGTTCACATCAAAGGTGCTTGGAGTCGAATCTCTGATTTCAGGCGTTGAAGACTCAACCCCAAAGCTATGGAGTCAATTATACAAACAAAAAATGATCTGCCTCATGAAAGCAATTCTTATTAGCATTTTTAAAAATGAAATGTAGAGAAGTGAACGTGTGTGTGTGTGTGTGTGTGTGTGTGTGTGTGTGTGTGTGTGTTACCACATGTGCCATTTTGTCTTTTATGGGGTTTTTTTTTTTTTCAATTACAAAATGGTGGAAATAAATATCTTTGCTATTTTGTAAATTTTAAAAATAACCCAACTAATCAATTAACCAGGAAAAAAAAAACGACTGATAGGATTAATCGATTATAATCGCATTCCTATTGTGCACTTGTAGTTAAAGAATGAGGGCAATCCAGAGCACAATGTTTTATAGCTCCTGTTTGTAAATCGAATTTGGAACTCGAGGGAGGAAAACAAACCGCCAATGTCTCTTTTTATATATATATATATATATATATATATATATATATATATATATATATATATATATATATATATATATATATATATATATATATATATATATATATATATATATACACACACACACACACACACACACACACAAGTATATCTAACTTCAAATGCCACAGCTTTATATAAAAAAATGATGCTTTGCCCTTTTGACCTGGCCCATAAACCAGGGCAGAGACACAAGCCTAAAGCGGAGCCGAGGCACCTTCAGCAGCATGAGTGACAAAGCGCTCCATGATAAAACCCTTTCCATTTCAGCGCTGGACGAGCTGTCAGGGCCCCGAGAAATATTCCACTCCGGATGAGGGTATCAGCGCAGGCAATCCCCAGCTTTTTCAAAGCATGTTGCTGATACCTGCCGAAGCCTAACCCTTCTATCTGCGTGCACGCACGTACAGACACACACACACACACACACACACACACACACACGGATGTTTTATTTACAGCTTAGCCCTGAGCCTCAGCGAGACAGACTCTTATCATTTAAATGAAGCAAAACTGTTTCCTTACTTGTAATTTGTTACATTATCCCATGTATCGGAGTGCACCGAGTATGACTCGGCCAATCATTTGAAATATAACTGTCTGGAAGAGAACGCTGCTGGAATTTCAGCGCTGATGCGTCTGAGTCGGCTGGAGCCGGACGCCTCTCCTCAACATCAGCCATTACACAGCGGAGGAGGCAGCTGACGAACAGCCAATTTTCCCTTTATCACATTAGCGCAGCCATGAGAGAGACGCATTTGTTCTACTCAAGTAGGCTAAAGCTACAATTACCAATCTCATATATACATGTTTTATATCAGCCCTTCCTTCTCCCGCAATGAGGGTGGCAGCGATAAATTAACACTAGCATGACAGTTTATTTAAGAAAAGAAAATTGTCTCGGTGGCGTGGGAGAAGGCGGAAATATATAAGGCAACGTGTCAGTGCTTTTAATAAAGGTAATAACTCTTGGAAGGCTATGCTTTAAGCAGAAAGCATATCAGAGATCTATTTCTTTCCCTCTCTTCTTCACCGTGACCGAAAGGAACACGAATCATTTTTGCTAACCAGCTTGCGAGGCCGGGCTTTTGCCTTGCTTTTTTACACACCGGCGTGGCTGTGACAAATGTCTACTCTTAGTAAAAATAAGTGCTTTTTTCCTCCATAATCCTAAAAGCTTCCTATAAAGGCCTATGTCTCTTCCTCACACTGATTAGAAATGTCTCTGGTGCTGATGCATGTGCCATACTTTTTTTTATTTTATTTTTATTTTGATGTCAAGCTTGTCCTCGGTAGTCTTAGAATGCAGCTCAACAGGTATATTGTTGAGCTTGAACTCATGTATCCGACATCACAAATAAACAAAAAAAGAAAATCAATTAAAAAAAAAAACATCTGGGTGATGTTTTAAAATGTGCATGAATACATGCTATTACTCTTGGTGTTGTCTGATAATATTTATTCAATTCAATTTCCTTTATATAGCGCTTTTAACAATGGACGTTGTCACAAAGCAGTTTAACAAAAATGTATAGAATTTTTTTTCCTTATTTGTTCTTTCAGTTTCAGTAGATGGTTTATTACGATCGGGGTTGTGGTGGACCCGGAGCTCCTGGAACACTGGGTTTGAGGATGGGACGCCACGCACCACGCTCACACACATTCACACACACTCACCTAGGAGCAATTACAGGCTTGTTTATGGGAGGTGCGAGGAAACTGTTGGAAAATCACACTGACAATTTATCCGAGGTATCAAGAAGTAGCCAATTTGCTGCTAATTATTAGAACATAAAGCATTTGAAGTGGCATATCTGACCTAGGGCTCCCAGACGCAATGGTTTTGGAGGAGTGTACAAGCAAAAAACAGATAAATAAATGAATAAAGCATGCTGAAATTCAGAAAACAAAGCGATTACTGAATACGGATGAATGAATGATTGGGAGTTACTGCGTTTCTGCGGTCAGACAAGGCAAGTAAGAATAACAGAACAGTAAATCTAGTCCATTCTTTATTTTTTGCCATTGCTGAGTCTTTTATTTTGTCACGTTGCAGTAATGGATGCATTTGGTTAACGCAGAGTTATTCAAATCTCCAGATGCTGACAATGCCAAACTCCCACTAGTGCAATGCGTTCCTTTGGACCAACTGCTAATGAATTTGAATAATCCAGCAATACATACTTATGCTTACTTTGCATGCATGCTTACTACCTGAGAATGAAGGGTTAAGTCTGAATACTAAATAGACACTGAATACCTCCGGATGTAGACTTAGATCCATAATAAACAAGCCAGAGGCGACAGTGACGATGAAAAACGTCCTGAAAAGACTTGAAGAAACCATGAGAGGAACCAGACTCAGGATGAGCATATGAATAAGAGTCCTGGGATGCACACAGGACAGTCTTTATGATTACAGCAGCAGTTCTTATAAGGTTCAAATCCACAGTATCCATGTGAGATTGTCTGCTGAAGCAAGGCTGGGTCTTAGGTATAAACTTTTTTTTGGAGTGCAAATGTTTAAAATATTTGTGTGGGACTATAAAAAACAGCAGAAGTTGAGTCACAGATGATTAAAAACCGGACTGGGGGAAAAAAAAAAAGTATCGGCAATTTCTTTTTAAAGAAAAATGCCGCATGGTGTTTCATCCTCGACTGTACGAATGCTCTAATTACAGTTTAGATTTAGAAGATTTGCTTTTTATTAAAGCAAATTTGTATAATCCATAAAGCATTAAGTTTAAAGAAGAAAGAAAATAAGCTACACGAGCAATGGCATGACTCTGGCAACCCATTCCAAACAAAACCCTCCAAAATAAGTCTGATCCTGATCACTGTTATTTATTTAAAAAAAATATAAATAAATAAATAAAAAAAATAAACCACAAACAAAAAACCCCAGGATTTTATAATTGTTGCAACAAGCTGCACATGTACGGAATAAACTGGTATTTTTTTTAGTACTGCTGAAATATTTCATATACACATATTTTAGCAAATTAATTACTGGAACTTGTCTTTATTTATGCAGTGTATGAGAGCCCTCTTCGTATGATTTTTCTGTACACTATATGAGATGCAGAGACAAGGCCAGAGAGCCACGCTCACTCCATCCGTCTCCTGACACGCCTCAGATTGAGGGCGGTGTCTACCACACTACTGAGCTCATTCTGTCCGCAAACACACACGCACACATACCAACACCACCACCACTACCACACATCCCTCCTGAGTGTTTATGACGGTTTTCATAAGACAAAATACCCTTCTGTTATAGATGAAGCTTAAATAAGTGAAATGTCTTCAAGAAGTCCAGTTGAGTCACCTTGACCAAATTCACCAACAATAAGTACATGATAACCAGTGGAGTTAAACAAACGCAGCGTATATAGCACCAACACATCTGCAGAACCACGGCCAGAGAGACATAACACGATAGGAAGTTCTTCATATCAGCCTATTACCAGGTGTGCAAGAAGTCCCCATCACTCAGTACTGACCAGTCTGATTTATGTCTAGACACTGTTGATTTCCTCAGACTTTCAACTCAGAAAAGAACTTGACAAGAAAAAAACAAACAACATGGGAATCATTTCATGGTCCAAAATACGGAATAAAATAACAAGAAAAAGAAACTACCTCACTAAATTTAGAGACATTTTACTACCCAGCGTCCAAACCTTCATCCTTCCCTCTCCTGTTAAAGTCAGTTTTTGGAACTCATGGCAGCACACACTAATTTGCTGTCAACATTTTGGGGTGATTTATAAAGTGTCCATGGCCTTTCAGCTCCGGGCGCCCGCGGCGAGAGTGCCGGGGTAAGGTGGAAGCTCTTTTTTTTTTTGCCTCTGTTCACCTTGCTTCACCTTCATGGATGCTGCCAATCAGTCTCCATCACTCGGGGTGAAATGAACCACTCGGAGAGGTCAGCTGACCCACGGCCAGAGTCCGAGAGTGCAGCCTGATGCTAGCGCTGATGTCTCCTGTGCCAGTCTCTTACTTCACCAAAGTTTATTCACAGAACATTATAAGAACTTACAGTTCTGTAGGTAGAGCCAGTGATTATGATGCACAGCTAGACTATATTGCACCGAGTGGATTTTTACTTCCACAGCTATTATCTGAATCCTACAGCACAATACTACGTAATTCAAACAATAGCACCACAACAAAACACAACCATATGCTCTTTATATGATCTAGGCAACAGCTAGCATTGAGTTACATGCTCCCTTTGAGGGTTAATAATATATTAATAAATGGCAATTTGTCCTCCATAGTTGCATGAACAAACCACTTCGAGGCTTCTCCTTCACTGCATGCTCTTTTCTTCGCCCCATTGACAGGATACTTGAGAAACAACGCAGCCAGGACTAATTCCCCCTCCCACCTCCGCTTGATCCCACGATTGCTCTGGCTGGAGGGGATTGGGCAATGGACTGGCTGGCCTACATTTCTTTGGGTAGGGGAGAAGTTCACGCGAGGTGATGAGCCATGTGCACATTCGGGTTAAGAGCTCAAGACTCGTGGCCAAAACAAAACGTCCCCAGAGAACACACACATCCACCACAGTGCACAGTCACCAGATCGAAATGCCACGGCCAAGGTCTAGACTCTGGTGGAAGCTGTAATTGTGCGTGAAAATGTTCATTAACTTGTGGGATTCTCTAAAAGTTTGAGTGTCCAAAAAGAAACAAATTCAGCAGCAGTCACAGGAGAAATTACATTACTGAAACACGGTGTTCAGAAACACTTGTTTCCATCACAACACAAAAAGTGCATAATGTAATTGAATGAAATTATTTTTCTTTCATCCTTTTGGATGAACACTTGTCCAAGTGGAGAAATAAAACAGTACAATGTTGTTCCAGTACTCCAGTGTGCAGTGATAACATGATTATAAAAAAAGAACCCGAGATATTGGTTGAGACTATTTCAATGGGAGGGAAAAAACGAGGTTGAAACATAAGGATTAATTACAAACTTAATACTAAATAAAGTTTAATCGGGTTATACAGTGATCAGTCATAACATTAAAATGATTGATAGGTGACGTGAAGAACATTGATTATCTCGTTACAAGGGGTGGGATATATTTGGCAGCAAGTCATTTCTTCGTCAGTTCTTGAATTTGATCTTTTGGAAGAAGGAAAAATGGGTAAGGATCTGCGTATGGATCTGAGCAACAAGGGCCAAAGTGTGATGGTTAGATGACTGGGTCAGAGCATCTCAAAAACAGCAGGTCTTGTGGGGTGTTCCCGGTATGCAGTGGTTAGTATCTACCAAAAGTGGTCCTTGGATGGACAACCGGTAAACCGTTATGGGCGCCCAAAGCTCGTTGATGCAGGTAGGGATCGAAGGCTAGCACATCTGGTCCGATCCCATAGAAGAGCTTCTGGTCCATGGAGGCCCCATCTCAACTTAAAGGACCTGCTGCCAGATACCAGAGTGCACCTTCAGAGGTCCTGTGGAGTCCACTCAAATGCTGTTTTGGTGGCTCAAGTGGGACCGACACAGTATTAGGCAGGTGGTTTTAATGCTATGGCTGATCAGTGTATATCCAACACCAGAGCCTCCAGCACTCAGGACTGCAGCATGTTTTTACATAGTATCCAAATCCAAGAGCTGAAAAGTGAGATCCGACATAACAAGGCCTGGCAAACACAGCATACAAGATGTTGGCTGGGGATGATCATGACTTCACTCGTAACACTATCAAGGAGCTCGGTTACATCAAATGAGCTTTAACCTCTGTGACCTGAAACATGGTGTATTCTGTTACAACAAGCTAAATGCTGCACCTATTAATGTAGTGATGCTGGTTTACCAGTTCCATCTCTGCTGGGGACTGGTATAAAAACAAAGTCTTGTTTCTAAACTTCTCCTCTTACATCATCTTTTCAACCTGCTAGCGTTTGTCAGCTAACATCTGGGCTGACGAGAGTTAACGGATGTACAGAGAAGAAAACATACTCCATCATTTATACCATTCTTACATTCTCATGTGAAAGTTAGCCGCTCTTGACTTAATTGATCTCAATTACAGGCCATATCTGCAGCAAGGGAGGGGAGATGTCCGACGACAAGTTACGCTCCAAAACAATCGGCCAATGCTCGCCGTCTCTTCTTGTCACTTCTGAAGGGGCCGCATGAAAGCGATATCATTCTTCTCTCCTCATCACTTCAGTCCTCATCTCATTATAATCACTAAGGACAAGCACCTGCAGATCAGCTCCTCTGTTCTTCCTCCTTTCCCGGATCGCTTCTAAACACTATAATGTATTCCTTTTGAGCGTTTTCCCCCCAGCTCTCCGCTATGCCTTTAAGTTCCCTCTGACTACAGAGACTTTGAGAGGAACCTTCTAGATAAGACAGTGGCCTGACAACTGTCTGCCTGCTTGATTTGGACCAAAAATTAGACTGGCTAAGAAGAGAATTGATACAGATAGGATAGGTTAGTACTAGAGATGACAGGATCGATCATCTATAGATTAGAATTGGTCTAAATATGATCAGCTGACATTTCTTATATCTGGCTGATACGCAAGCCGATCAATGATACGTACTGTATATGAGACATGTGCTGAAGGGAAAAAAAAAACAACAGTGAAGTGAATCATGTCAGTCTGGCAGTTTTTTCCACATCTGTCTCTGTCTCATGTGGGAACCAAAGCAAAGAATTTTAACACCACTGACACTTCACAGTACAGCATGCTACCAAGTAGAGCGAGCATTAAAAGCTAGTAGCACTAGCGCAGGCAGATAATACAACTGTGACATTGCAGTATGCCTACTTGTAAGTTCATTATGACAATATATTTAACTTGCTGCTATTTGTGCCTGAGAATAATCCTTTTTTTTACTAGCTTTTGGTCATAGCACTCTAACACGAATTACTGCAATTGTTTTAATTGGCAATAAACCAAATTTTCCCCCTAATTTGGTCATTTGGCAAGTCTCACTGATGAACCAGCTTTAACGTATTACATGTCCACTAACTGAACTGGCATAACAAGTGCTTCCTCTGAGAAAATAATTGAAGCCAGCCGGCAATTCTTTCGAACTGCTGCTCATGCTGCATCAAAGTACAGCGTTACACACCTGAAAGTGCTATCTATCCTCTTCTGCATCCATGAGCTCACAGGCGCCTGCGATTGGCCAATGTTGGTCTGATTGACAGGGGAGAAACGTGAAGCCAGCCAATTGCATGTTTTTGAACTGCTTGTCCTGCTGCCTCACAGGGCAGTGCAACAATCTCGGAGGAAAGAGCTATATACCCTCTTCCGCATACATGAGGTCATGGAAACCTGTGGAAACAACACTTTCGCCCAGTTGTCCTCTGAATCATTCAGATGTTCATTGACAAACTTCAGACGGGCATGTATATGTGCTTTCTTGAGCAGGGGGACCTTGCGGGCGCTGCAGGATTTCAGTCCTTCACGGCGTAGTGTGTTACCAATTGTTTTCTTGGTGACTATGGTCCCAGCTGCCTTGAGAACATTGACAAGATCCTCCCGTGTAGTTCTGGGCTGATTCCTCACTGTTCTCATGATCATTGCAACTCCACGAGGTGAGATCTTGCATGGAGCCCCAGGCCGAGGGAGATTGACAGTTCTTTTGTGTTTCTTCCATTTGCGAATAATCGCACTAACTGTTGTCACCTTCTCACCAAGCTGCTTGGCAATGGTCTTGTAGCCCATTCCAGACTTGTGTAGGTCTACAATCTTGTCCCTGACATCCTTGGAGAGCTCTTTGGTCTTGGCCATGGTGGAGAGTTTGGATTCTGATTGATTGATTGCTTCTGTGGACAGGTGTCTTTTATACAGGTAACAAGCTGAGATTAGGAGCACTCCTTTTAAGAGTGTTCTCCTAATCTCAGCTCGGTACCTGTATAAAAGACACCTGGGAGCCAGAAATCTTTCTGATTGAGAGGGGGTCAAATACTTATTTCCCTCATTAAAATGCAAATCAATTTATAACATTTTTGACACGCGTCTTTCTGGATTTTTTTGTTGTTATTTTGTCTCTCACTGTTCAAATAAATCTACCATTAAAATTATAGACTGATCATTTCTTTGTCAGTGGGCAAACGTACAAAATCAGCAGGGGATCAAATACTTTCCCCCCCCCCTCACTGTACACACACACACACACACACACACACACACACACACACACACACACACACACACACACACACACACACACACACACACTATACTATTGTTGTTCAGGGAAACCATGCATTATAAGCAAACAATTCATTTTGTATATAGACTCACTGTCCAATTTATTAGGACAAAATACACACACACATATATGTACACCTACATATTCAAGCAGTTATCTAATCAGCCAATATTGTGGGAGCAGCACAATGCAAAATATCGTGCAGATACAGGTCAAGAGCTTCAGTTAATCTTCACATCATAGATCAGGATGGAGAAAAAGTGTGATCTCTGTGACCGTGGCATTGTTGGTGCTGGTTTGAGTATTTCAGAAACTGCTGATCTCCTGGGAATTTCACTCACACAGCACTCTTTAGAGTTTACTAGCCTTGTTGATAAGAGAGGTCAGAGGAAAATGGCCAAAATGGTTTGAGCTGCCAGGAAGGATATAGAAACTCAACCACTCTTTACAACTGTGGTGAGCAGAAAAGTATCTCAGCATGCACAAAACATCAAACCATGATGTGGATGGGCTACAACTGCAGAAGGGTTCCATTCCTGTCAGCCATGATCATTGGCTGAGGCTCTCACAGGCACAGACTCACAGAAACTGGACAGTTGAAGATTAGGGGGAAATGGCCTGGTCTTTTTCCATTATTCAACTGTCCAGTTTCAGTGAGTCTGTGCTAGTCTCAGATTCATGCTCCTGACTGTCCAGGAGTGGAACCTGATGTGGTCTTCTGCTGTTGAAGCCCATCCACCTCAACGTCTGATGTGTTGTGCATTCTGAGATGCTTTTCTGCTCCCCACAGTTGCAAAGAGTGATTATTTGAGTTACTATAGACTTCCTATCCGCTCAGACCTGTCTGGTCATTTTCTTCAGTTCTGACTCATCAACAAGGTAGTTCAGCCTGCAGACCCTCCGCTCATAGGATGTTTTTTGTTTTTCGCACCATACTGTGTACACTCTACAGGAGATTTCTGAAATACTCAAACCAGCCCATCTGGCACCCACAACCTTGCCACAGTTAAAGTCACAGAAATCATTTTTTCCCCTCATTCTCATGTTTGATGTGAACATGAACCAAAGCTCTTGACCTGTGACTGCATGATTTTTTTTTTTGCACTGTACTGCTGCCACATGTTTGGCTGATCTTAAGAAAACTTCCTAAACAAGCAGGTGTACAGGTGTTCCTATTAAAGTGACCGGTGAGTGTACATTATACATTATTTAAAAAAACAGTAATTGTTAGCAATGTATTTTTTACTTAAAAGAAAGTATATTTACATAGCACTTATATAGCATTTATCCAGGACCAATTGTAAATTGTTAACAATTGTCTGTACAACTAGGTTTTAAAGCGTCGTATGGTATCGACTACTTGATTATTAATCGATGGAAACAGGCAGCTAATCGATCATCAAAATAATCAATAGTGACAGCCATACTGATAATCGGTATCACCCTCACAAAATGCTGATCTCTACCTATTACATTCGCCATTCAAAATAAAATAATGTCTGCATGCAATTTTGTTAAAGCTACAGTCACAGACGAGACATCAGTATCAGCACAGCAGTAATTCACTCCAAAATGTCAATACTGAACTGTGGTCTAAATCTGACTGCACATTGGGCACCACATAGAGTAAATGGCTGAAGATAGGCCCATTTTCAATTCAGCATGAGCCGAATGAGTCCGAGTCGTCGCACAGATCAGCAGGAGTCAGATTTCGTTTAGCACGAGTGAGAGTGAGGCGAGCAGATTGACAAGACGACGGCTGAGGATTTGTTTTTAAAAGTTCTATGTTGAATATAAGCGAGTTTGTCGTTGTACTGCTTTGTAGCTGTTGTGTTTTTCATTAGGAATAATAACAAACCCACCATTCAAGCAATTGCCGCCCAGGAAGTGCCACTAATTCGAAAGCGAAAGTGAAATGCGCACGGTAACACGGGCAATCATAAGCGAGGGGGGAAAACACCCACCCCAACCCCCACCCCAGCCCCGCACCCCTGGTGATACCGGTATTACCGGTGTTCTTACGCATCGATTAATCGGTGGGAAAATTTCCTCACCGTCACATCCCTACCAAGAGCCCCAGACACCCAGCAGAGAAGTTATTACCTATGAATTGTGGGTAGGATCTTATTATCATAATAATGTTTTTAGTCCCAGAAGTCAGCCTGCTATTCATAATCGGAACGACTGCAATTTAAAGCCACAATAATCACTGCTATTGAAAGATAATACTCTCTGCAGACATTCCTCTCTGTTCGCTTACAATGCTGATGATGTCCCAATCTCTCCTATCCCTTTTCTCCTCTTTCATTTACCAACACATAGATATCGCCACTCACTTACAATGCCGAACAACGCGACGGCTCTGAGACTCGTGGGCCCGTCTAGGCAAAGAAACGCAAGAGGCATAAAAAGGTTTCGGAAGCTGATTAAGGAACATCATAGTGCATATCAATCATTTGTTTACCACCGGTGACCTGGAATTTCATCAGAATAAAATCAAAGGAAATTACCATCACGCAAAACAAAAATGGCATCGCGAGACACACGCTGTGACATTTTTACATGACTGTTTATAGCGGAGCCCCATGGTTATAAAGTGATCTGCTGGGTTGCTGTAATATTTATGCAGGGAAGGGCGTGAAAGGAGGCTGCACTCTCGTTCCCTGCCCTCTATGCCCCCGCAGCTGTGAGAAAACAGATGTTTACGCCTGTAATTAACGCCTTCCATTCATGCATCTTATCCGGGTCGGAAATCTGTTGTGACACGGGTTCAGCGTGAACCTGCTGCGGGTTTTCTGATGCGATATTAATATCAATATCTTCTGCCGGCTAATTACTGAGAATATGGATGGACAAGGATTAGTGCCCGCCACAGCCACCTTGTAGATGAGGTCCGATCGAGCAGATTATAGCTTTTGATAGCTTTCGGGCTTGTGCCAAAAACAATTCATCAGCTCTACCACAAACGGTGTGATGCACCTCAGTATATGGTGGTGAGGTCAGAAATTTGTCATCGCTCCCTTGGATAAGTTTCATGACCTGTCAGTGGAAACAGCACCGTATAAACATACGTCCTACCTGTAAGGCCATGTGCGTCCACTGGCCCTTTCTGATGCGGCCTGCACTGCTTATCTTTATGGAGAAGTTTTGGCCACTCTGGACACCGTAGTGGAACTGTACGTCTATTTCGGAAACAGTCAGAAGAAACACCAGCCGGTCCATGCTTCTCTTCTCAAACACAGTCCTGTCGATGGAGAGGACGAGCATTTGGAATAAATAATTAAAGGAACAAATAAACGGTTCCTAATCCCTGTGCTGTGGATACATTGCTCTAACAAACCTTGACCTGCCTTTTGAAAGGCGTGATGAATATCCGATGAACACACTTGCTTACGAAAGTCGTATATTCTCATCAATCCCCTGAAGATTTAAGACGCCGTATTTTGAGGCAGATTAATGGAATCATGACAAAACCGCCAAATTGTTAACGTGATGGGCTTTACATTATTCGATAATTAGGCATCATTAGGTATTATGAAGACAGTATCGACACGAAGCAGAGTTCGGAATCAAATTGTAGCATTCGCTAATACTGTACGCTGACTAATACGCCGTTGTTCTGAAATGCCACATTTAGCACCCAGATAGATTTAATTTGCCCTTGATGGAGCAAACTGATTATAACAATAATTTACAATCACGACTGTTTGCTGAGAACTGACGTGATATGGCAACCTAAGGCCCACAGCTGAAGCTTTGTTTGGTAGCTGACATAAAGAGGTTGCATTGGGCATGAGTAAACAATCAATAGAGCTTTGAAGACCTGCTCTAATCCTACAGCAGAATTTCACTACGAACTACCTTTGCGTCTAAAATAGGTATCGTTTATGCACCTTACGTCAATACTTTCCATTTGCCTTTTCTTGTTACTTGAAAACCTCCTCATTTACTGTCAAATGAAATCCCATTACTACCATTTTATGGGGGAAACAGGAGCGTTTACGCACACGGGCCACCACATCCAATAAATCATAACGCAACGTGTTTGCGTTCAAGTCGGGTCCGGCCCTCGAGTGCCAGCCACCTCACCTGCAAGCCATACTTTCCTGCATGCTCTACTTGCAATTAGGCCGAGCTTCTCCGCTGGGGAAATGCCAGCACTTTAGCATTCACTAAGG
Source organism: Ictalurus punctatus (assembly GCF_001660625.3). Lineage (NCBI taxonomy): Eukaryota > Metazoa > Chordata > Actinopteri > Siluriformes > Ictaluridae > Ictalurus > Ictalurus punctatus. Next base: position 5,760,791 of record NC_030424.2, read on the forward strand.
CGTGCTGTTCTAAAGCAAGTCGCCGTGCTGCATATTTTTATGTCATGTTACTGAGGAGAGTGCTCCAGTTGATATTAAACAGAGTCCCATTAATTCACTAAGAGAAGAATTAATCAACATGTACGCTTGTTGTCACAGCCACTGCCACTTCAGGGTGAGAATTCTAGGCTCTCTCACACCGGCTGAACCGACTCAATTATTTATTTTTTCGAGACCGCACGCCTGTGACTTGTCTCCCTTTTCATCCTCTACACTTGATCTAAAATGTCCAAGCAGTAGTTGTTCTTCATGAGTCTCTCTCTCTCTCTCTCCCCCTCTGTCCTTTCATCCTATCACTCACTTTCAACTATATCATTTTCTAGGCCGTGAAAAAACAAAGTGGCCTTTGAGATGATACTCCTTTTTCCCCCCTTGCCAGAGCTCAGAAAACACTGCAGCAATTTCGTTTCATTGATCTAAAACTGGCCACAGCTGGGCTGGTCTTGTTTGGGGTAGCAAGAAGGGGGGGTAGCATGGGGGGGGGCTTTTTCCCCTCACAACATGACAAGACAACATATTACAAATTAAATTCAAACCAACTCCTCACAGAGTGACTTATAAGCACCAGCATGTGGTCTATTGTTTTCAGGTGCACATATAATATAGTTCCACAACCTTGGAGTACTTGCTGATATTTTCAGATTTATCCATTTCTAGTTTTTGGCACACAGGAAAGGGCATGAGTTAAAAAAAAAAAAAAAAAAAAAAAAAAAAAAAGCTATCCTGTTGGTAAAACAAACGACTAAGCTTCTACGGATTTGGTTCAAATTCAGAACATCCTAAGTCAAGAGAATCAGTGAAGCGAAGCTGATCTGAGCTATTAGCTAAGATATTAGTTCTAAAGTGACAGCAAATGCTTTGTGTTGAACATGTTACAGTAGGTGCTTAAGTGAAAGTTCTAGAAACAGGTCTACTTACATTACAGATGCTTCATCAAGTTTCAGCCAAACTGTTATGGTAAATGATCCTGCTTGTCCCAGGTTTGGAGCAGAGTGAGAAGCCAAGCAGGCACTCTGGTTTCGAAACACAAAGCTGACAGGTCCAGTCTCTGAGCCCGGGAGCAAATCCTGGCTCTCAGCTGTCAGGCACGTGTCAACATGCCAGTCAAGTAGGTTGGTATGATGTGGTGTGGATGAGCGGTATGGGCACTCCTGGATGCAGAACTGCTGGTAGCAGGTGAGGAGGTCATCCTGAGTGCGGGCAGCCTGGCAAAAGGTGCTGCGCTCTGGAATGCCACACGTTGAATCACTCGGTTCCACACTAACGGATTTGTAGGCTGCGATATTCTCCAGCCTGGGGAAGGAGCCCTGAGCTGCCACTGGGCTGAGGGCAGCGATAACAGCCAGGGTGTACTGGAATAACATTGTCCCTTTGTGCCTAAGCAACCAAACCATGCTTGGCAGTGAAAAGTGTCTCAGTGTTAAATAAATAATGAACGGTCATGCTTGAAATGACATTTTCTACCTTTTTTTTTTCTTGAGAAAGGTAAGGTAGCTTAATTGCAATGTCAAAAAGGAGGCCAAAGCCCTCACATGATAGCTAGGATTTGGGCCTGCTACAGTCTCTCTGGAAGACCTACAGAACAAAACAGAGAAATCAGATGAGTAACTTTTCAAAACAGGCCATCCCATTTCAGAATCTAGGCCCAGACTGAAAAGAAAAAGCATTATAATTACAGAAGCATGTACAAGTCACAGTGAATTACCTAAATGAAGTGCTGTACAGGTGGTCACATTTAGACAAACCTCTGTATTTTTAATGTGAATAAATTGTGTACAACAAAGCCAACTTCTTGTGCCAAATACTCTGCATTTTAAAAGGTGCATTAGCTGAAAAATATGCCTCTAACGATTAAATGGGTGAATAAGATTAGATTTTTTTTAACTCATCGAGCCCACCCCCATTAACACCCATGTACCAAAGCTCCGCCCCCAAAATATATGATGGTTCAAATCATAGAGTTACCGATAGCCAGGACTGTCATGACATCACTTTCAGGAGCAATCGGTTATTCAACTGATTGAAAGCCAATTTATAACTCTATAAACATGCACCTTCTCATAATGATTTATGAGTATGTGAAGGAGTGTTGGGGGCGTGTCTATTAAATGACTGACAAGAAGCCAATCCAAACACAAACATACATTCAGGACCAGAAGACAGGTTTCCAAACTGTCATTATTGTTATTATTATTATTATTATTATTATTATTATTATTATTATTCATCCATCTTCTATACTACTTATCCTACAGGGTCACGGGGAACCTGGAGCCTATACTAGGGCACAAGGCGGGGTACACCCTGGACAGGGTTCCAATCCATCACAGAGCACACCCACATACACATTCACAGACTATGGACAGTTTGGACATGCCAATCAGCCTACCATGCATGCCTCTGGACTCGGGGATGAAACCAGAGTACCTGGAGGAAACATGCAAACACACACACAGGCAGTGGCAAGAATCGAACCCTCAAGCCTGGAGGTGTGAGGTCAACATGCTAACCTCTAAGCCACTGTAAGCCCTATTGCTGTAGTAATGATAATAATAATAATAATAGTAATAATAATTAAACAACTTCTTCAGAGACAATGACATGTAAAAAAAAAAAAATCATTTCTATATGATTTTCTACATTATGTGTACTATTAAAAACACTGACAATTGCACCTTTAAAAGGCCCGAGAGTCAAGGATGTATCAGCGCGAGCTAATCATTCCCAAACACACTCAACGGTTCCACACTTTACAAACATACACGCAGAAGGTAGCCTCTAACATCACAATTCAGCTGCTGTATACTTTACATCCCACTCGCAGGAGATACTGCATCACTGAAATAAGTTATTATAGGGAACCAAAACAAACAAGTGAAATTCACGCGCGTCAGCACTTCATCTCTGCCTCGCGGGTGACAGTCTACACGCTATACAGACATCCATATACATTCCATATATGCTCAGTATTTTTAGAATAATTAATATAAACTGTATGAAAAGAAAAGTAAAATAATAATGATAAGATTCCTACCTTCCTTGGTGCACGCGCCGGACACACACACATTTGGTGACTGAGTGCAAAAGCAGATTATAAGAAGTTTGCCATCTGGTGCGCGTTGAAGAGCTCGAGCGCTTTTCTCCTCACCCGTGGGTGGATTTACACGTGCGGCAACTACAGTATACCTTCACTTCAACCAGTTAGAAAGCACCTGTTGATATCAGTGGCGGAGTTGTCTCCCCCTCCCCGGCTGATATGACAGCAGTGCATGATGAACCCACCCCCCCTGCTCTCCACGCGTTGGTCTCGTCCCTCTCAGCTCGAGACGCTGCTGCACGTCGCCAAGCAACCAGCAGCGGGACACAGTGCTACATTCAGGTGCTGGACTGAGAGGGACTGAGGGGGACGAGGACAAAAGGATTAAAGGAGGAAGGGGGGTGGAAAATATACACCATGAGAGTGTCAGGAACTATAATAGGTGTAATCATCATCAGGCTTCCACATGATGCATCACGATTTCTGTTCTTAAGATTCAACTACTCAGTATTTGATGATACCATTGAATCTGCCACAATATCATACAATACTCTCTCTCTCTCTCTCTCTCTCTCTCTCTCTCTCTCTCTCTCTATATATATATATATATATATATATATATATATATATATATATATATATATGTGCATCTCAAAAATTTGAATATCGTGGAAAAGCTACCTTTTTTCTGTATTCTAGATTCATTACACATAAAGCGAAATATTTCCTTTTTTTTGTTTTAATCTTGATGATTATGGCCTACAGCTCGTGGAAATCAAAAAACCTGTATCTCAAAATATTAGAACACAGAATTTATAATACAGAAATGTTAACCTTGTGAAAAGTATGTTAATTTATGCACTCAATACTTTTGCATGAATTACTGCATCAGTGCGGCGTGGCATGGAGGCGATCAGCCTGTGGCACTGCTGAGGTGTTCTGGAAGCCCAGGTTGCTTTGATAGCGGCCTTCAGATCGTCTGTGTTGCTGGGTCTGGTGTCTCTCAGAGATTCTGTATGGGGTTCGGGTTAGGCGAGTCGGCTGTTCAATCAAGCACAGTAATACCATGTTCAGCAAACCAGTTACTAGTAGTTTTGGCACTGTGGGCAGGTGCCGAGTCCTGCTGGAAAAGGAAATCAGCATCTCCATAAAGCTCGTCAGCAGATGGAAGCATGAAGTGCTCTAAAATCTCCTGGTAGACGCTGCATCGACTCTCGACTTGAGGAAACACAGTGGACCAACACCAGCAGATGACATGGCACCTCAAACCATCACTGACTGTGGAAACTTCACACTGGACTTCAAGCAGCTTGGATTCTGTTCCTGTCCACTCTTCCTACAAACTGTGGGACCTTGATTTCCAAATGAAATTCAACATTTACTTTCATCTCAAAAGAGGACTTTGGACCACTGAGCAACGGTCCAGTTCTTTTTCTCCTTAGCCCAGGTAAGATGCATGAATTAACATACTTTTCAGAAAGTTGACATTTCTGTATTGTAAATTCTTTATTCTAATATTTTGAGATGCTGGATTTTTGATTTCCATGAGCTGTAAGCTGTACTCATCGAGATTAAAACAAAAAAAAAAAAGGCTTGAAATATTTCACTTTATGTGTAATGAATCTAGAATAAATTAAAGTTCCACTTTTTGAATGAAATTATGGAAAAATATTAACTTTTATACGATATTCTAATTTTTTAAGATGCACCTGTATGTATATATGTATGTATATATGTATGTACAGTATCTCACGAAACTTTACATTGTAGCAAAGTGTCATTTCTTCAGTGTTGTCACATGAAAAGATATAATCAAATATTTACAAAAATGTGAGGGGTGTACTCACTTTTGTGAGATACCGTATGTATGTGTGTGTGTGTGTGTGTGTGTGTGTGTGTGTGTGTGTGTGTGTACAATATGATTCAGCTTCATAAGGCAATTCACTATTTGACTATGCCACTGAATCTGGCTTCGTAAGACACTTCAGTATTTGATGATACCACTGATTCTCCTCTGATAAGATACAATACTATATACAATATGATTTTGTTTCATAAGGTAATTCGATATTTGTGGATACTGCCAAATCTGCTACTATACGATACAGTACTATATGATATGATTTTGTTTCAAAAGGCGATTCAATATTTGATGGTAGCATTGAGTCTGCTACGATATGATTAGATGTAGTAGCCTCTGACCAGTTCAGCACTGTAGCTACCTGCTGAAAATGTTTAGCTCAATCCAACCAGCTACCAGCTGACGTCCCTACTCGTCTCAGGTGCAGACAGCTTCATCTGTTTGATTTCAGGGATATACATGCATACTTTCTCCTTTTCAGTAATCCATTAAAAATGTAAACAAATACTCAAGCTAATTAACAATAGTTTACCTTTACATATATTAAAAAGCAACTGAAATGTGCTAGATTACTATCATAGACCACATGAATGCACTTTTCAGTCACAGTTGCAACAGACGTGTTAAGTGGCATCATAATATAGCTACCAAAATATATGAATAGTAAAACAATTTATTAAAACATTTGCCTACAATTTTGGCCTATAAAGCTAGTTACCTAGTAACAGAGCTGCATTAAAAAATAAAATCATATATATATATATATATATATATATATATATATATATATATATATATATATATATATATATATATATATATAATAGATTTTATTGCTTTGGATATCCCAAAACAATTGTCTCTCATCTTCCTTATTCTGCAATGCTGGCTACATGCGTGTATGTTATATACCGTGTCATTGCATCTTGGCGTAGGTTCTACAGTACATGTCTCTGGAGCTATAGTGGAGGGATGAACATCGTTTTGATGAAGGCGATGGAGAGTACTGTCTGTTTTCACTCCAAAATCTCTGGTGACTGCCTAGCATATGATCTATACCATTTTCATCCTCATCAAACCATTCAGTGAGCCTTCATGATTGGGCTGTGGGGTCATCCTGGAAGAGACCACTCCCATCGGGTAGAGAAGTTGGAATAATGTTCTACTGATTTGCAGTCAATTGGCAATAGGGCCCAAGTCATGCTAGCAAAATGCCCCTGCAAGTTTTTTGTTTGCCACCTGTGTATATTCACATTAGTATAATTATACTAATATTAAACACTAGTCTACTCTAACCACTTTTTAATGAAGTGCTCCTAATGACCTAAATGACCAGCCATGATACAGCACCCTGGAGCAGAGAGGGTTAAGGACCTTGCTCAAGGGCCCAACAGTGGCAGCTTGGCAGTGCTGGGGCATGAATCCCTGACCGTCCGATCAGTAACCCAGAGCCTTAACTGCCAAGCCACCACTGCCCTCCATTAGGCTTAGGACACTAGCCTAATGATCAATAAACTACAGCAAGGCCACAGCCAAAGAGAGGATTCTACTTGTCAGGAACATGTCAGGAACGGAGTAACTGCATGCCTTCTCTCTTCTGCCAGTGTTAAAACATCAGCGCTGTTCATCTACTCCAAGGAATCAATACCAAGTGCACATATTTAGTGATCCAGGTTTAGGTGATGGAGTGTTTCTCACCAGCTACCAGTCTGATGTAGTAGTTTTTTTTCACGTTTGAACACACATAATGCTAGATGTAGCATTCCCCTTTGCTTTTGTATCAAAGACATGTCTACATGTCTACATATATTTGAATAGCAGATCCTGCATTATCTCTATATTTTGTTGCATGGCATGCATTTCATAATGATCCATTCATTACACGATACACAAAAACATGAGCCTGGACCCTATGAACTAAAAGCACTTCTTGTTTTTTTTTTTCTCCCTTGCTTCCAATAAGACATCGCGTTTCATTCTAGGAGCATCGATTTTGCCTAAGTCTTAAAATCTCGGCTGCCCTCAAATGCCAAGGGTGTTTGGAATGAAGACTGGTATTAGAATTAGCGTTATCTTAGCTTTAGTCCACAGAGATAGCATGCAAATGAGGGAGCCACTTCTATCCTTCACATTCCAGTTACTCTAGAGACGAACTCTGGCTGTTTAACCCACTCACGTGGACCAGACACCTCTGCTAATTAATGAAGCTTGCATTCTACAAACAGCAGATTTCTTCCCAATCCACCTCTCTAGAACGAGCTTCATTATTTACACCACATCATCAAGAAATGCAATCTTGCTCACCAAAGATGGATATACAAGCGAACATACAAACAGACACATTCAATTAAGATTTGTGAAGGTCTATTTACATAAAATTCCTTGCTCAAAAAGGTTCTGATAAGCAAACTACATGGCAGAATGGCAACAGCAGTTACCTTTAATGCATAATCAGTAATGTTTAGCTTATGGCTATAAATAAGACAATTCATTGTGATTATGTTCAGGATTTGCAGTGGTGTTTCACGATACCATTTTTTCTGAAACGTGACTGTTTTTTAATCCCATTTAAACCACTCCCATAGAAGCTTTGACCAATCCCACCTGGTCCTGCAGTTAATTTTGATTGTGCCTGCCTGTGATATTTTAACAAATATTACAACAAAACTATACTGCTCTGATCAGTGTAAAGCAGTTACTGAAGATGAATGAATGTATGTGGTAAATGTGTGGCACAGAGGCACACAAGCAACGTATATATTCCCATGTTGATGAACGTGACCTTTCATTGTCCTGCAAACTTCATACCAACACTTTTTCCCGCACTGCACAAAACTGAATAGTACGCATTGTATCCGATGTGTAATCACACTAGATCTACTTTGAATAACTACATATGTTGGTTTTCTCAAAACGTCCCTTTCTGATCTTTCTAGCTCTCTAGAAATTTTTCATATGACTTTCTCTATGAAAGTTTTTTCATAGCCTACAGTGATGAACTCTGCTACTATGTTCTTCTAAATGCATGGTTTGGTCTGGAGACATACTTTGCCGGGTCCGCTTCCAGACTGTAGTCTGCCAGTTGATGATCCCTGCCCTAGGGTACAACGATGAAACATTGTTTCATGTATTTCCTTCCTAAAACCATACATGTAATATTTGGTTTTATGGCAAAATATATCATGATTCTGTCCCTATTAACTGCTATTGAACATTATTCTGCTGTGCAGCACTATGGATGGAGTCCTTAGGGTCACAGTGAGAAATCCCTCGCCTGCTGATGATACATCCCATCATATTAACCTCCTTGCCCTGCCAGAGTTAGAAAACCTACAACAGTGCACTAAAGCTGTAGCTAAAGTCAGAATTTAATCACCAGTCAGCATTTTTACAAACCAAACAGAGAAGTTTCTGATTTGGCTTCGTTGATAATCCCAATTTCAGCCTTACTGTACAAAAGAGTTTCCGCTTCATTGATTCACACAAGATTGATGTTTTTTTTTTTTTTCTTTCAGCAGCCCTTCTGATCTTGGTAGGCTACTGACTTAACATCTTTCCAGTTCAGAGATTACCATGAGCAATTATTCACCTCTAACTGATTTTTTTGTCACTAAAGATGCAATAGTTCATAATGGGAATTTAAAGAAAACATGTTGTAAAATCTGGAATGTTCTTTTGACCTGTGGCCAAAAAAGTCCTAGGGAAGAGAGTTTACCTCTCTGTGGAGAGCTTCAGAATCACAATGACAACAGAATAAAGTAGACCAGCCTTATCGGAACCATTGCATATAGAATCACACACCCAATGCCTTGACAACTGCCTGGGTTCCCCCTGGTCAACCCTATGACCCCTGGTCCACCCCTTTGGTTTGGCCCAAGCAGTATTCACTAGTGACGTGCCCACTAGTGAAGGCAGGGGTGGAATGCCTATTAGCCATTGAGCAGTGACTACATCAGTTCAGTGAGTCTTGATGACCATGTTCCAGGGGTTCAAACTCCAGTTCAGCCACCTACTACCAACCTTCTTTGGATCAGACCTGGGAGGACAAGCAGTTGGCGGGAAAACTTTATCAATGGCGTTGTTGATGAGCATGAATGGAAATAAATTTCCACATGTCATAAGCCTGCAAAATTCATGCACAATACAGCGTTTTTATTCGTTTTCGAGGATCCGTGTGAATGGGGATTGTTTTGACAACATGTTGTCTGTACGCAAATCTTTTCAAAACATCGTTGCTGTATGAACGTACCCTGAATTAGCACTACTGAGAGGTGTGTCACTCCAGGAGGTCTGTGCTGCAGATACATGGACATCAGAACTGGAACCAGTTGCTGCAATTTTATATCTGGATTACATTGTACAGTTAGAGCAAGCTTATTTATTTCAATTACACACAACAATATAATGACGATTTTGTAAAAGCTTGTCATTTCATATTACTGTGAATATTAAGAAAATCTGTATTATTGAATCTTTTGTAAATCTGGTTGGAATTTGTAATTTGGTTTGAGCAACAAAAAAATTACATACAGCTTTACTAAACCCTAAGTTAAACATTAGTGAGATCTATTGTCGGAGCTATTTACCGAATGATGGGAGGCTAGTTAGTAAAGCTAAACTACAGTATATGCTAGATAGACTAGATTGTAGGTAAAAGAAATTTCCCTAGGTTTTATCCAGCACAAATATAATGCTCCTTTGCTACTATTTATGCTTTACTTTGTTATCTATTTGACATTTTATAAATATTCATTTTAAATAGTCTATGTAGTCACGTTCCCTATTGCCAGAGCTGATTGAATCTTATCTAGTTTATGGTGCAAGAAGGAGAAGTGAAAAGTGTCTACGTGAGCCACAGGTAAATGTCTGTAAGTGACCTAAATACTGTACATTTCACCAACTACTTTCAGAAATGGAAACGAGAGGGAAGTGCATGCTTCAGGGGGACTGAATAGCTGTGGTGTGTCGGGTTGGTGACTCATATTTAACACCATCAAGTGTGTAGGGAGAACTATGTCTTGCAGGTGTTGCCATTCTTGTTGTTTTGTTATTTGGAATCCATTTTAACAGCGTATCAGCACTATTTTAACAGGTTTATTTGATTAAATATTTCTTGAACCATAGGACGGTATGTGGTTAGCACGTTTGTCTCGCTTCTCCAGGGTTGTGGGTTCGAATAACGCCTCTGCCCTGTGTGAGTGTATGTGAAGCTTGTGTGTTCTCCCCATGCTTCCACCGGGTACACTAGTTTCCTCCCCCAGTCCAAAGACATGCACTGTAGGCTGGTTAGCATTTCCAAATCGTCCGTAGTGTGTGAATGGTTGCATGAATGTGTGTGCGATTGTGCCCTGAAATGGGCTGGGACCCCATCCAAGGTGTCCCTTACCTTGTGCCCTGAGTTTCCTGGGATAGGGTCCGGGCTCCCCCGTGACCCTGTGTAGGGTCAGCGTTATGGAAAATGAAGGAATGGATAGATTTAATGAACCATGAACTTCTGTTTTAGCTGCCTGATCATGTTGGATCTCTTACTATCTCTTACTCTCTTACTGAATGCCTAAAAGCATTTTTGAACAAATTAAAGAAAAGCCCTTTTCTACTGCATTTGCAAAGTCATTTTCGCTAACTGCCTGGACTCTTTATCATTCTCAACTATAACTAGCTATGAGTACACCGAGGTTCAGACATTGGTAGTCGTCGTCCTCATCCTCGTCACCGCCCTCCAACACAAAGACAAACATGTGGAAATATGGAAATATGGAAACAGCAGCTGAGGAGGACATTTTACCATTATGTTTAAGTCCTACATGATGCAACACTTCTTGTTGAGAGATATACAGTATGAAACACATCATGGCATACAGTAGCTATGATAAACTGTTTTAGGTTTGTCTGAGAGCATAATAATTAATGAGGACAATTGGTGGTTTGTAAAATACAAATTACACATAATGTTACTCGTACTTTGCTGAACGTTAGCTGATGTACCTAGGGTTTGCTTCTTAAAGAGAAGCAAGAGAGTAAAGGAAGATGATAACCATATACCAAAATAATAACTCGATAATAAACTTATTCATTTATTAAATCTTGAGTTTATGGAAAAATCGAACATACTGTAACAGAGATGAGAAATTAGCATTTGGTATAATAAACATTTTGCATTGTGGTATAATGAATAGGAACTGGGTCATAATTTTGCAAAATGTTGAACTTGGTCATGGCCTTGATGGGATTCTGTCTCACTTCCTGTTTCTTCTTCTACATTACTGTGGAAAGAAGACGTGAGAAAACACCAATTCTCTGGCCCCTGAATAACACGGAAAGTAGAAAGGAATCTTTGCATGTTGTTAGGAATTGGGTCTACACACTTCTTCTTTGCCTCTACACAAACATATGTGCCCGAGAGACATCGGAGGAGTGAGAGACCTGCGAAAGGCCATTACCACAGTGCAGTGTGGCCCATCAGCAAAGCCAGACCCAGGAGACACGCACACTGACACTGACAAATAAATCAGGAGGATTCTGTGACAAAATGGCATCAGGGTGAAACTGCACGCATTACCACTTCACAGATGAAGATTAAAAGATCATTTTTTATGGATAAGAACTACAGAGATTTGGAATAGGACATGACAGAAACAAACATGCATTACCGTTAAGTGCCAAGAACAGCAATCTGAGGCAGGTTGAGAAGACTTGAAGATTGGAAAATCAGCTGTCTAGTTTTGGGGAGTCTGTACCCACTGTAGCCTCAGATTCCCGTTCTTGGCTGACAGGAGTGGAACCTGATGCGGTCTTCTCCTGTTATAGTTCATCCGCCTCAAGGTTCGGCTTGCTGAGCATTCTGAGGTGATTTTCTATTTGCCGTGGTTGTAAAAAGTGTTTATTTGAGTAACTATAACCTTCCTGTCAGCTCAAACCATCCTTGCTATTCTTTTCTGATTTCTCTCATATACAAGATGTTCCTGCCAGCAGAACTGCGGCTCACTGGAATTTTTTTTCTTTTTCTTTTTTTCTTTTCCTTCCAATTTTCTGCTCCATTCTGATCCAGAATGCAGCTGCAGGACTTTTTCAACCTCCCTAAGTTCTTCTGCACCACCCAATTGCTACGCTCTCCTGCCTGCATCAAATTTAAAACACTGATGCTTGCCTACAAAGCCACAAATCGACCAGCACCCACTTACCTCAAAGCACTTATCACACAACCGCTCTGCACCACGCTCCCTCCAATCCTCTAGCACCACTTGACTGGCCCCACCATCTCTCAGGGTACAAGGAAAGCATGCATCAAGACTCTTCTCCGTTCTGGCACTAATGTGGTGTAATGAACTTCCCTTAGATGTCCAAACACCTGAGTCACTGGCCGTCTTCAAACAACGTCTAAAGACCTGGACGTACTTAAATTAGCACTTTAATTAAAAAAAAAAATTAAAAAATAGTGTTGTCTGTGTGTTTTTACCTCCACAGCTGTTTGAGTTTTTAGACTGACAGTCCTCTTAGTCCATGACCTAGTGAACCAGTATCAAGAAGTATTTATTGATAGAGACTTCAAAGTACTGGATAAGGCCGTCTGCCAAATGCCATAAACGTAAAAGTAAATGTAATTCTGTGTAAACTCAGTTTTCTGAAATACCCCACCATGTCAAATCCAACACGTTTCCCCCCTCCATTCTGATGTTTGATGTGAACATTAATAATAACGCTCTTGGCTTGTATTGCATCATTTTACGCTTCCACGTGATTGGCTGATTGGATAATTGCATAACTGAGCAGATGTACAGGTGTTCCTATTAAAGTCGTCAGTGAGTTTAAGTAAGATTAATTCAGTAACACTTAAAAATATCATTTAACTTGGAAATAAATAGAAAATTTTTTAGTACTATTAAGTATTACATTCACAAAATGTAATGACCATTTCACTTTTTTTATGTTACAACCTGTCTCTAAAACCGATTAAACCTTCTTCATAAATAAATAAATAAAACTGACAAATGAAAAATGAAATGAAAGTCTTAAATATATATAAAAATTGTTTATATATATATATATATATATATATATATATATATATATATATATATATGTATATATATATATATATATATATATATATATATATATATATATATATATATATATATATATATATATATGTATATATATATATATATGTATATATAAACAATTTATTTAAGAGACAAAATAAAGCAAAACATGACGGAATACTCAATACTTTCTAAACCTACTGTACTGTATCTTCCAAGCCGATCCCATCCCATCCCTTTCTCTAAATTTGTTTTTGAGGTAAAACCTCCAGCACTGGAAGTGCACGGCTCTGTCCAGCATCCATAGAACACATGTGAGCGGGAAAGAGTTAAAAGAGCCATTACAAATGCCATGGAGCACTTTTAGCATCTCACAAGGTTAATGAGAACAGTCTTCAGTGACTGAAATGCTCAAGTAGCTTTTATTGTATCATAATAATGAATGAATGGTAGGAAGATAAAATAAAATAAATGAACTCCGAAACCGTGAGTAAAACGTATGTGCTGCGCACAACTATTAAAATGGAGGCGGACAGAAATATCTCAGCAGCCTTCTTTAAGTGACATCTTTTTTTTTCCTTTTTGAAAAATATTTGCCCGCAGGTCACTGCTCCTTCTTTTAAAGGTTTAAACGTTTTCGCTACAGAACATTAAACATCTCCCAGCATTATAAGCTTTGAAATGTATTACAAGCAGATGATTTTATGGAGCACACTATCCTTAGCGTTCCTCTGTGAACTGCAAACGTCCAACGTGGCCTACAACAGAGTAGTCAGTCATTTTGAGCTCTGGCTGTCAGAATCATGTAAGAGTGTTTGCCATTCGATGGTTAATATCGCCTGTGGCTTAGTCGTGTCGTCTTCCTCTTCCATAGTGCCACCATGCTGAGTTAGTCACTTATAACTTAGTGACGGGACTGTGTGTGTGTGTGTGTGTGTGTGTGTGTGTCTGTGAGGCCATGTCATCTGTGTAGAGTGTTGTCTTACATCAATGTGTCCGCTCGGCAGCCTGAGGGCTTAGCGGCTGATTACTTTCTGAGTGCACACGCCTCAATCGCTGCATCAAGTTGTCAGGAACTCTTTTCACGTCCGCCATTTCTCTTCTACCCTTTCTGAGACAATAATATTGTAACCGCAGCAGAATGAAGTGTGGCTGTGTAAGGTGCCGACACAGGGAAAATAAATAAATAAATAAATAAATACAAATAGAAGACAGACAGCCTCACCACTCTATAACCCCCCGCCCCCCCCCCCCCCCACCACCACCACCCCGACAAAAAATGGGATCAAGTGATCTCCTTATTTTGTTATTTTTATTGTCCTGAATCCTTTCAGCCCTTCAGTTAAAGTAGCAATATGTAAAAATTTGAGTTGTATAGCCAGGCACAGATTCAAATTCAAACTCACTGACACTGATGGGTGTAAAAGAGGCAGATTTATGGCATCCTGGAGACACATGGCTAAGTCAGTGTCCAAATCCTATCGATTTTCTAGATTCAGGGTCGGGTTATAACTTGTGTCATTACATTGTTTTGGCAAAAGAGCATGTTTTTTTTTTTTTTTTTGTGAATAGCTGAAATATCTAGTAGTGTGCATACGGTTCGTTCTGTCATGTTTACTGTTTAGAGAAAATAAGATGTTGGTTGAGTGAAGAACCATTATGGGAGTGGGACAGTTTTCCCAGGCAAATGATTCACTGGCAATAATAACATTATAACAACTGATTCAATCCATTCATTTTCAATACTGCTTATCCTACACAAGGTCACCCTGGACAGCATGCCAACCCATCGCAGGGCACAATCGTACATACATTCACACAATTTGGAAATTCCAATCAGCCTACAAGGCATGACTTTGGACTGGGGGAGGAAACCAGAGTACCCAGAGGAAACTACCAAAGCACGAGGAGAACATGCAAACCATCCAATAACAGCTGATAGCAGCTAATATTCTTATTGTTCTTAGTATTTAGTCTGTCCATGCATTTATTTATTCATCTTCATCCTGATCAGACTTGGAGTGGATCCATAATCTATCCCCGGAACACTTGGTTCAAGATGGAGAATTCACCCTGGACAGCTCAACAGTCCATGTTTTTGGACAGTACGAGGAAACCACCACTGCGTCACTTCTGACACACCAAACATTTCTTTGCTTTTAACGTACGTTCCGATGTAAAAGCGTTAATCGTGACCACAATACACCGAAATTTTAAATCGAAATCAAAAGTTATTTCGACGGATCACCTTTATCCTATGAAGACAGGACACCAGAGCTCACTGAATAGTTCGATAAGTATGAAAATGATGGAAATCATATGCTCTGGCTTTCACAGGCAGCACATCTCAACCCAAATGAACACCATTATCCAAACACCAAATGAGGAGATACTGTATCTTTTGGAAGAATGGTGTCCTGTCTTTCCAGTACATTGCCAGTACAGTAGGCTCACGGCGGCCTAACACTAAACGATTTTTCCTTTTCCTACCATGTCACCAGTCTGTATATATCCAGTTTATTTATTATAATACTGAAAGAATAAACACATTACCTACTGCACCTTTAAAAGGAGGTGTGTCTTTCATAAAAATGAAAACGGTAGCACGGTCCATAATCCACTTCCATTGTTATTGCATTATGTTGAATTTACAGCAGGCCTATAGCTCTTCTTTATCGCATAACGCAGTATTATACGATATCGTAGTCATTTTTATGTTTATACTCATACCTCGTATAAAATCCAGTATGTGCAACAATATTCCCTTAATTAACTTAGGAAAGACAAATCTATTTTTGAAGCACATGCTTTTCTATACTGTACTCCGAGTGTGTATCTCTCACTCGAGCGCGTTTCTATTATATTTGCACATAAGCAGAAGGTTTCATTTTATTCATACTGGCTTTGCATAATGTTTGCATAACAACATATTTGCTGTTGGCCGCTCACAGGAACCTTTTTCCTTGACTAACTGTATGTAAATTATGCTTATTTAAAATATTGTTATGTAAATGATGGTCTGATAGGTTAGCGGTGTTAACACGGGGGCACTTATATAAGACCCTTGACCCCTTTTTATATTAAAAAGGTAAAAAGAAATGGAAGAAATTACATAGTGTATGCACGAGAATTCTACTAGAACATCCAGGGAGAAATGTCCAGAATCCAAATGTATCTACTTAAACAGTAAACTGGTAAATAGTAAAAATAAAAGGTCAATTTAACAGCCAAGAAACTGTTTTTTTCTTTTTTTTTTTTTTTTTTAAGTGTGAATGAGAAACAAAGGAAGCAGCCCAAAGTCAAAACTGGAAGCATGTTTTAATATTGCTCTACCATTATCCTGAAAGGCATAATTGGAGTTACACATCTGAATTGATCGTAGTTACAGAATCATAGGTCTCTCTTTTTGCATTGAACAATATATACAATGTAAAATAAATACATTTACACAAATGGACAGAATTGTTGGAGCACACTGTATGGTACACATCACAAAAATATACAAGTAATTGTTTCACTGATGTTGAGCACATCTAGAGCTACAGACATGGTTCTCACTACAGGCTGTTTCAGCAACTCCTGGACTGAAATTGATATCATCTTATTGATCATATATGTTTTTATTTTTTATTTTTGTTAATTTTTTTTTAAATACCCCCACCTCCTCCTCCTCCCTTCTTCCTCCAGTTCTTCCTGTTGATTAGTGTTTCTTACAATTTGCATGTTTGACTGCTGCAAAAATCCTTCAATACATTTCGCAGACGAGAATAAATACAACCCATGCCCATAAGGTCCTCTATAATAAAAAATATCAGTTGTTTGTACATCATCTATTTTTTTCCCCCCTATTATTTCTTACATTGCAAAATAGTCCAATAAATACAGCATTTTTGATCTAAGTCAGTTGCAGAGTGTGACTCCTGATCGCCACACATATTGCTTTAAATAAGAAAATATGTTGGAAAAATGTATCGTTGGTAATTTACACTTTGATTTCTCTACGTTAATACAGTATGTTGAAAACAGACAGAGTGAATAGAGCAAATAGAGCCTTCTCTCAATGATCTAAGTTAACCTTGGGACTATACTGTTCAAAGTTATGCAGTAAGTATCTCTAAAAGAAGTTCAGAAAATACTAGTATCCTTTTGGAAGAATCCATCTTTTTGTGCGAATGCTTTGTGTAACAAAAGGAAATACTCAGGACTCTCAGCCTTTAACGGTGAGTCAGACGTCTCGAAGTGGGTCAGTTTTGTCTTGAATTTATAGAAAGGGTGACGGCTGACTCCAAGTCAGCTCCTGTAACGCACCCAGGCCCAGGACCGCTTGCTGTAACATCTGTGTGACGTTATAAAAATGAAAGCTAAGCTTAAATCACTTTTAAAAAAAAATAAAATAAAAAATAAAGATCATGTTTTCATGTTTACATGGTGTTCTGTCTGTATCATAAGTCATAAAGTCATAAGAAAGACAAAATGCAATAGACAAGAGGAAAGAAAAATCACAAAGGAAGAAAACGCACCATTCTGCCATGAACTGTGTAAAAAAAAAAGATCAAAAATCAAAAATACGAAAGTGCCAACTTCCGATCAACAACAGGAACCCTCCAGTTTTTGACCATCCAACGAATAGCCATGATTAATGTTCAGAATAACTTTACACTCTCCAAAGCACTCTCTAAATGATAGATTTTGTATCGCTAATGACAATTATTACACAGTATTTAAAGAACACAGAAGGGAGAGAAAAAAAACCCTTATCCCTGTTTTATTCCAAGAATGATGTTTTTTTTAGTCCTTTTCTCTTCATTTTTATTTAGCACACAAAGTTGAAGCGAGCGTGTTAGAAACTGGATCCTACATCAAAACAAATAACATTTCTTTCCTTTGCAGCCTCAAGGATTTAAAGATAATATTACAAGAGTCGCTCAGCATGGAAGGCCTTATGTACAGCAGCGTGTTAAAAAAGAAAGAAAGAAAGAAAGAATAATCGTTTTTTTTTGTTGTTTTTTTTAAAAATCCACTACTATTTTGAGATACTCAAAAGCATTTTTTTTTAAACCTAAGATATACAGTACAGTGTTAGTCTACAGGAAAGTAGTTAGATAAAATGATCCCTTTTTAAATATATGTTGCTCCTTCCTTTAAATAGCTGTTAATCACTTATACATCAGTATAGATTACATCGATCATGAAACTGTTGATCTAGCAAGATCTAACTTTGCAAGAGTCCTTTATGCCAGAAAGTTATTTGAAACCCCTCATCCATGTCTCCTGAGGATTCATACATCCAGTAGTGTCTCTGTTTTCTACCCTGTCTTTAAAAAAAAAAAAGAGAGAGAGAGAGAGAAAAGAGTGGACGGCACACACAGAAAAAAAAAAGTGGAATCACCACGAGAAGAATACAACCACATCATCATCATCGCATGGAGCGTAAGAAAAAGGAGGAAAAGAAAGAAGCAGTTCAGGAAAAAAAGTACAGCAGACACAGAACACGTAGAAGCTGAACTTTTTTTTTTCTTTTTTTTTTTCCTCATTTTGTTCCAATAAAATGTCTTGGGTTAGTTTTATAATCTGTTCATTTACAATATACAATGTTAAAGAAGATTCAGGAAAATACCCCATAGACCTACTAATACTGACATATTTTTGTTGGTTGTAGTGGATAGCTTGCTTAATTACTTGACCTCTGCTAAAGAAAATTTCCATATTAAAGATTACATCATGATATCAAGGCCCTGGTAAAGAACCACATGAAACTAGAGCTACAATGATGGTCTTCGTAAGTGCTAATATACTGCTTGGATTAAAATGATATCAGTAAAAGTAAGTTTGGTGGTAATATAAATGCATATATCGTTGTGTTGAGTTAATGTTCATGGTCCTTCCGGCCACCATATCGGTCAAATATCACACTGTATCAACCACATAAAGGAAAGAAAGTTAAAGCTGCAAGAGATCACATTTCCAAAAACCCCCCTAAACGCCAAAAAAAAAAAAAAAAAAAAAAACGCACACAAAAAAAAAACAAACAAACACGGGCACGAACAGAAATTGCATAAATTTACACTCCTTTTTAAAACCTCTATTGCTTAGAGAAGATAGCAAGCATTTATTTTCTCCCGACTCGTAACAGATACCAAAAGTGTTAGAGTCGGTAGGAAAAAAACAACAACAAAAAAACTGTTCAATTATCAACATGTGATCAAATGCTAGTATGACATCCATACTACATATTTACACCCTTCAGTACAAATGCACTGAGCACAGTAAAATATCAATAAATAAACGAGTCTATTCCTTGTCCACTACAGTACCTCTGTTTTTGTATTGCATGAGAGACTAATGCTCAGGATATTCCCTGAAAAGATAATGGTGAAATCATTAAAAGTGGCTAGAAGTGTTTGGAAGACTCGAAAGGAAATTAGACGGGAATCAAGCCCCAGTGACTGCTTGTGGTTGAAATGAACATTAGGAGTGGCTTCTTTAGATGGGGTTGGGGGCAGAAGTAAACAAACAAACAAACAAACAAACAAACAAAATCTCTGTTTGGCGAATGCGCTGTCGGACTGCTCTTGTGAGGTCAGGTGGTAACACTACTGCCTGCTGTTAGGTTGTGGCCGTTCGTTAAAGAGGGACTATTGGACATGGGTTTGGGATATTACAGTTTCATTGGCATCCCACTCAGTGGAACTCCTTCCTTTGGCAGGGTTTGTCATTCTTGGATCCAGGTTCCGTTTTTAGGTGAAAATCAACAAAGAAAACTCTAAAAACTGCACCGGTTTTCAGAGAAGAACAAGTCAAAAGCTGGTTCGAAGTCCTGCTGATAAATAGTAAAAGTCTTTAGTTTTTTTGTCCTATTCAGCATGTTTGTTTGTTTTTTCCTCAACAACCACACTTTATTCGTTCTTTTATGCATCTAGCATAATGTCAATAGTCCGGAGTATTGTTAAGGTTAAGTTGTCATTATTAGATACCGTTGTTTATGGAGAAAAGTTTCGCAAACGGTATATCAGTCATAGCCTCATAGCCTGCCCAGTGTAGTGAGAGTGCTCGTGTGTATGCCCAGCCCGCTCCATGATGACAGAACCGGTCCAGGCGATGGTGGCCAAGCTAGACCTTGGCCTCAAGCAGCTCCAGGAAGAGTTTGTGCATGGGCACCTTGCCGTCCTGTTTGATGCTGTAGAAGTGCTGCACGGCTTTAGTGGACGTCTGGCGCAGCAGCGGCAGCGTCATAAGCAGCTTTCCGGCGCGACGCGGGTCCTCGGCGTGCTGGCTGCTCTCGTAGTCCTGCAATGCCTCATGCAGCACATCCTGCAACTTCTGCACTGCCTCCACGTCCTCTATATGCATAGAGTCTAAACGTCAAAACACACACATACTTTGTTATATAGTGGTTGAAATAGCATAAAGATGTATAGATGAACCTCACAGTAAGTTATGTTAAAACAAGAAATCTTACTTTATATATTTTCAGAAAATCATGACACGTCAGATAATCAGGCATGCTATTCAAATTGAATACATTTTAGCATGCCACAAAAAAACCCATAGCGAATAAGAGCAAAACACCTTTCATTGAAAAGAAGCTTAGAGCTCAAGCAGATGCAATAATTGTTCATGAAATTTTTGTTTATCCACGTGTACAAAAAAACAGGCAGAGGATCACAGCTAAAAAAGTGAGGAAAAGGGGATTGACTCGTCCTTTCTGCCAGGCTGGAGCTCATTCTACAGTGATTAAATGCACACTGGAGTATTAAGCAGCGAGGTTGCGCTCAGCGCATGTTTACAAGGCTCTCTGCGGGCCTGATGAATGGCACACGCGACAGGAACAACACTTGGAAGCAAGCTGATACGAAGCATGAGCCTGAACAAGAGGAGACAATGAGACGCCTTTCAGGCGTCAATCCCTCCGCATGACTGGCATTGTCGAAGAGGAATGTCAGACAGGGTCCATTTGCATATTTGCTTGTTAGCAAGGCGTGCACACTTGCCAGAGCACCTCGACGTTTGTAACAAGACTCATAGAACTAAATGCTCTTTGCTATAACATTCTCCTGGGGTTGTACTCTATTGAAAACACTGAGCTGAGGGTTCTGCCAAATAGTTGGCATACAGAATGCTAGTTGAATTTTTAATGCTTTTTTTTGTACCAAGTCAGGAAAGTCTGGAGGAAAAAAAAAAAAGCCTTTACACGGTCACTCGGGTAAAGACGGTGCTTTAATGGGCCGCCAAATCCAAAACAACACCCCAAAGCCAGAGATACTGTGCGTTCTCATGTGAGCCATAAGCCATTCACTAGGGTCTTTAGCCAAGTGATTACAATCCATGCATTACTCTGAATCGATAACTACATGCTAAATAATAACTGCAGGGTCAAATATTGATGAGGCAGAAATCACGTATAGGAGTCCCTCAGTGCTTTCACTGTTAGCGGTAGTTTTTAAGAGTTAGCACGGTGTACAGTCTGTCTGCTTCACATAATGGCTCAATATTCCGAGCCTTCAGTGTCAGGACGCCCAATCCGAGCCCATCTAGAATTCAGACAGCAAGGTCTCGTCCATCAGTCACATGGGCTTTGGCCATCTGAAAAAAGTGACCCATGACGAGACCGAAATCCCTGCCAGGAAAATGCTTAACTGCACCTTTCCACCAAGCCTGCCATGCCGGCAGTGCCATCAATCTAAGTATCAGCAGAGGTACCAGACAACTTACACCATTTTGCGGAAACGTATATATCATTGTCTGGGCTTGAGAAGCGAGATCTTCTTGCTTTAACACTCTGTGTTAGCTTATATCAGAAAGAGAAGTCCAAGAGAGGCTTTGGCACAAACGGCGTTTGAGGGCAAAGCCAAGGGGACTTATTTACAGTAGCACAATTCACATTTAATACAGTGAGGTGCTGCTACTCTATAATGACATCACGCTCAAATTAATGCTGTAATACCATATCGACTTTCTCCTGTTTTGGAAATTCGAATATAATTGTGATGTCACAGTAGCGGTTAATGGCTCATATGAAAGTAGACACTCAGGGCTTTAAAAATTTGCAAAAGTACTTCTTTTTTTTTTTTTACCTAGCCTACTAGGTTTAAATGTTATTTTGTTGTGGAAGTTGTATACAGTGTTTCATTATCAAAAAAAGCTTTAGTCGTGCTGTCCGTTTGATCTCTGTACCAGTGTTACTGTAGAGAGGTGTAAATTGTTTGCCCAGCAGGGGGCTCACACCCCTCCCGCTTTCCCATCGTCCTGCTCACCAGCAACTAAACACAGAGTCGTGATACTCTACACACAGAAACCCAACCGTGTCCTGACTAATCTTATTAATCAGACTTCATTTGTTTATACTGATAGAAAAAGTCAGATAAGTCGATTTCATGGCAGTGTACAGCTAGAAAGGGTCAAGAAATAAGCTTTATTTAAAATTTGCTTGATAGCAAGGTGTAAAAAAAAAAAAGAAAACAGTGCAGGAGAGAATATTTTTTTTCTGTTCTCTTCTCCCTCTTCTAAAAAAAAAAGAAAAAAAAAAGAGTGTGACAAAATGGCACACCTTTGAACTCTGGTATTATGCACGCTTCTCCTGGGAGCGGAGCTTTGAGAGGCGCGATAGGGCAACCTCAATAACATAAGTGTGTGACACGACACGAGAGGACGAGATAGGGCGCGGAAGGAAAGAGAGAGACTGTGAAAGCAAGGGAGAGTCAGAAAAAAATGAGAGGCCTAGAGACTAAAAACGAACTAAAAATCATTATAAACACTAAGTTAAATAAAATTATTATTTGTTACAAAATATTGAATTGCAGAATGTGATCACAGGCTATGATTCACATTTATGTAGCCACCAGGCAATGACACATGACTAGGGGAACATGTCCAGCACAAGGAGGAGAGGGATGGTGCAAGTCCATCTAAATAAATCTGCACATCGCTCTAGCCTCTTTTGCACCCCCCCTACCCCCAAAAAACAATCGCCATCCCATCGGTCTCTAGGCGCATGGTCATCGACAAGAGGGATGAACTGTTAATTACAAAATCAATTAAAAAAGAATTTCTCGAGAGCCGCGCAACCCTCTCCTTCTGGAGGGCAGCAGGGGCCGCGAGTGTCCAGCGGGCCGAGCTGTTGTCTGCGAGCGAGAGCAAGAGCAATCTGCTTTTTCATTTTTCAGCATGGCCAGACCCAGCCGGAGATTGATCGTCACATATGGCCTCAGAAAACAAACTGTCAATACCTTGAACGCTGGAGAATTTGAACAAATAGCTGCCCTCCTATTCAAGCTGCTCGCTGCATCCCATTTAACAGATTTTATCGACAGTTTCCTTCTTGTAATTAAAGGGGGGAGGGGGATGAAAAAACACGACGGCCAGCGACCAAGATAAAGTTCAAAGATGGGGTCAAAGGAAAGGAGCCGCAGGGGCAGGAGGGGTGCACATCTGAGTGTGTTATTGACACGCAGGTGCACGTTGATGCGCTCCTGGTTTAAGAGGTATCTGAAGATGGACTTATGCTAATGAGGGAAAAGGGACATGCCTTCAAACAAAGTGCGAGAGAGAGAGAGAGAGAGAGAGAGAGAGAGAGAGAGAGAGAGAATACGAGAGAATGCGGTGTCTGAGAGCTCTCTGCATTTATTCTGTATCGGATTAATCCGATGGATCTGTGCCTAATAATGCCACGGGAGAAAAAGTCATCAATTGTCAGAGAGTTTAACTCCTTCTGTACTGACCCACCTTACAACACTGAACTTCTGCTAATGAAAGGACGACAAATTTGCTGAAGCTAACTGTGTCATAATTCAAATATTAATAGACAGGCAACACACTTTATTAGGAACACTCGCACACCTGCTCGTTCATGCAATTATACAATTATCAGCCAATCATGTGGCAGCAGTCTGGTGCATAAAGTCATATATATATATATATATATATATATATATATATATATATATATATATATATATATATATATATATATATATTTTGACCATGCCGATACATGGTCAAAAGATTCAGTTAATGTTCACATCAAACATCAGAATGGGGGAAAAATATCACAGTGAGTTTGACTATGGCATAGTTGTTGGTACCAAATTGGTTGGACTGTGAATTTCTGAAACTGCTGATCTCCTGGGATTTTCACACCCAACAATCTTTATAGCTTACCCAGAATGGAGCAAAAAGCAAAAAACGTCCAGTTCTGAGGACAGAAAGGCTTCATTGATGAGAGAAATGAAGGAAGAACAGCCAAACTAGTTTGAATTGACAGGAACACTACAGTCACTCAAATAACCGTCCTTTACACCTGCGGAAAAGCAACTCAGAATGGATATCGAATCTTGAGGCTACAACTGGAGAAGATCACGTCGTGTTCCAATCCTGTCAGACACTACAGTTGAAGATTGGACAAAAGTCACGTGGTTTTCTGTCCTGTCAGTCTTCAACTGTCCAGTTTGTGTGAGACTGTGCCCATGATAGCCTTAGATTCCTGTTCTTGGCTGACAGGACTGGAACCTGATGTGGTCTTCCGTTGTTGTACTAGGTCATCTGCCTCAAGGTTCGATGTGTGAGATACATTTCTGCTCACCACAGTTGTAACGAGTGGTTACCATCGCCAGACCATTCTCCTCAGACCTCTCTCATCATCAACAAGAGGTTTTAACTTGAGAACTGCTGCTCACTGGATGTTTTTTGTTTGGCTGATTGGAAATATCCATTTCCATAAATAACCATGTTCCTAATAATGTGGCCGGTGAGTGTATATAATATATAAGATTTTTTTTTATTTATTGAAAAAGCAATCCTGAATGCTATAAACTTTCTGTATAAATAAACAGAACGATGACTTCTCTCATTAGTCAGAATGAGGGAAGAATGAGAGAAGAGAAGATGACCAGCTCACCTGAATTTGCAAGCGCTATAGCTTTCAAAGTCACAAATTCCTCTTTGTCCAGCTTCATGCTCTTGTACTTCTTCACCAGCTGCAGGATGGCGTTGTTCAGGTCCAGCAGGCCAGCCAGCTTGGACTGGTCCTCATCCATGATGTAGTCCTCAGCGTATACCAGCTTGTCCTCGAATGACAGTGACCGGTAGACCACACGCAGGATCAGGATCTCCATCCACGCACTCTGCAGCAGACTCATCTGATCAGCCAGAGACAGCGTGGAGAAGCCTACATGAAACAAAAAGAGGTGTTAACACTCAATGTCTACTCCTCATTTAGCTCTTCAAACCACTTTATGGATTTTCTAAGGTTGTGTTTAATGTAGTTAATGCCCTGGTGTATTTTTGCAGAGGCCAGAGGACAGCACCAGTGAGAGGTGGAGTGGCTTATAAACACAAATCCTCCTCTATTATCTGCTTTAGTGAAATGTGAATGTATCATAGGATTGACTTCTCACAACCAAGAGATGATGATACTGATGCAGAGCTATGGTAAGAGAGGAAAGTGAGCAATAACAGGAACTATACGTGGAGTTTGAGGAGGACCGTGGGACTCGAAGTGCATTGGCATTCTAAAGTTGTGGTCTCCAGGAGGATGGAGGGAACAAAGAATGGAGGGAGGGCGGAGAGGCGCCCAGCGCTCGGTGAGGCTCTTGTCTCGCTCTGTGCAGCAGGCCAAGGGGCATCCTGCAGGAGGGAACTCCTTATCTCGCCAAACATGCAGCATGGATCAATTCTTCCCATCACAGAAGCTGAAAGACTAATTGCTTGCCTCAAACTCCCTTCTCCTTCTTGCTCACCTCATTCATATCACTTACTCTTTCTCTCTCTTTCTCTCTTTCTATCTTTTCCTCTCCTCCCATCCTTTCTATTCCTTTCTCTTAAAAAAAAAACATTCCTGATACAGACTTAGAAAAGCAAAAACATGAGATACCAATGGACAGCAGATGAGTGAGAGCATGACCTGAAGTACGACAGTCTGGGCAACGGGATGTGATGAACAGAAAGCAAACACTGATAGGTGGCTCGCGATCTCTCTGATTTGTTAACTTTTTTCGAAGAGAATATGAGGCATCACCGGTGATGGAAGTACCACACGTAAGCACATTGGTGGGAGAGAAATGCTTAGCCTGAGATAGAAAGTACCACCATTTTTTTATCCTGATTGGCAAGATCTCTTTAAGGTTTCAGTACGTATTTAGCCTATTATTTACAACAAGCGCTAATTTATTAGCCAAACTGTTAAAATCCCTGATCTTGTTAGGCATGCGCTGAGCAGTTGGTGTACTTCCTGGCCTGCTGGTGGACGCGGAGTGCCAGTTGGCAGCAACGTCCAACACTACTTAATAACATCATCATAAGACATTAAGGACAATTTTTTTTTAAAGGAAGTCTTCAGTGTAACATGCTGCATTCTTGCAAATGAACATGCTGCCATGAACTACATATACAAACCCTGCCATCCTTCTCAGTGAGATTTATTTATTTATTTATTTACTTATTTTTACAATCTTAAACCATTACATCGAAAACAATAATATACTACCATGAGACTGGGTATGTTTAGGTAACAAACAAAAGAGGACAATTCGAAGCTGAGACAGTACAGGGGTGAGTTGCACAGCTAGAAAAGCCAAGCTGGGGGTGGGAGAGGACAGCAGTGGCAGATGGACAGAGCCCGTAGCCTGGAGCTCCCCGTGTGCCATATCATAGCCCTCCCTCCCAGTCACTGCTGTTAGTAAATAATTAGATTTACACGTTCCCTGATCTCCAACACATCTCCCCACAGAATAATTAAAAGCTGGATGATTATTTTATTGAGTGGAAGGATGCTTCCCCCCCCCTCCTCCCCCCAACCTCCTCATCCCACCTTTACTGAAGTCCATCAACGATTTTATCGGGGGGTCGGTCCCTGCTTTTACGGTTGTCATGCCAGCACGGGCATCCAATTTTTCTTATCTCCCTGATTAATACAAATGCAGTTTCGGAACGCATTAATTAACAGATACAAATCTGCGTTCTCATGGCCGGATCGATAGCGTGAAGAGAAGAGGCATCAATGCGAATTTACTGCCAAAGACGGAAGAGGTTTCTATATTGGCATTTACGTTGGGGGCAAACTTTAAAGTTACGTCCCGGGGTCCTTTCTTCTTGCCTGTCTTTCTTTTCTTTTTTTTCTCCCCCAGTCTGTTCAATTCATTTCACAAAAGAGGCATGCGATAACAGTGATAGGGGCTCACCTTTAAAAGCTAGGGCTGCGCTGGGAAGATCATTAAAGAGCTGAATTAAATACCAACGTGGCAATCTGGACGGCAGTAACCGTGTACAGCCGCTTCCTCAAAGGAATCTCAGCCATACAGGCGACTCAGAGAAAGTTTCATGTGCCAAATCTTATATTTTGATTTATCATAATGAGTTGTTGGAATAATCAAAACCGTATCCATTTCAGTGCTTTGCAAATTTGTCAATTAATCCTTGAGTGCTTTTTTTCCCCCCAGGCTCAAAGCAGACATGTCTATCCAGATGAAACTCATCTGAGATACAGGATCTTTAGCACCCCCCCCCCCCCCCGCACCCCCAACCCCCAAACCTTTCCTACACCCTACAGAGGGGACTGACACCAAGAGGCACCAAACAATCTAACTCCTTGAACAGAAAGAAAATATGAATCATTCCGTGGCAGAGGAAAAGGGAAGAATTCCGAGCGTTTGAAGAAACATGGAAGAACAAATCTGATGGCCTAGCTTTTGTGAAATCAGCAGTGGCTTTTCAGGAGGACTAAGCGTCTGGGTGTATGTGTGCATGGCATGTTGCAGGATGACAGAAAGAGGCTGTGATTCAGCCAAGCGAAGTTAACCCCTACCGGGCACGAGTGCTCAGCGACAGAGTTTGCCAAATCTCTTCTGACTGCACATTCACACTGCTGAGAAGGCCTTTCAGTGGGCAGGCACACACTCACACACACACACACACACTCTCTTTCACTCTTTGCATCATCACCTCCTTGCTTTCTCTATGAGCATGCGGTGATAGTCTTTATGATAGTCTCTATGGTATCTGTGTATGCGATGTCACATAATGTCAAAACAACAGCATTCTCACATATACACACAAATAAATTGCTCCCTGTCTGATACAGTGACACCGCCAACTTATCAGAGTGCTCTAAAAACATAACTGGTGATAATTTATATGTAACTGGAAAAAAAAATCTCAAATGATTCAAATGAATCATTCATCCAAATGACACACAAATCATTTCAGCTCAATTCTTCCTATATACAAGAAACACAGTACAGTAGGGTTATTTTGCAGATGCAAAAGTGTAAAAGAGAAAGGCGGAGGGTTATTACTATGATGCACCTCTTCTTAAAGAGAACATGATAAGTAAACACACACATTTTCTGTAGCCATCTGTGCCAATTCAAGTGACCAGTACACACAAGCAATGCAACATCTGCCATCTTGACTAAATAAAGACTCGAATCATAGGACTCGACTAAACCGAAAAGCTTCATTGTGGTTGGAAAACTTGAGGAGGAAAAACAAAAACAAAAACAAATGTTCACTTCGTACCACTTGGGATGCGAAGAAACAAACAAACAAAACTAGTTTTCTTTGCCATGTGTGTTAAGCGGATTAACCATTAAAGCCTACTCATCATTCATCCCATGCATGAGTGTGTACTGTATGCGTGTGTATTTATAACCCCCAGACACTAAGCCTCTTCTCAATGTCCGTTGACGCGGCTTGCTGCTAGCATACCCATACACGACACGTCCTCGCCTTCAGTCACCCGCACGGCAAATATTGAGCTAGTGAAAAAACGTGTGCAAAACAAAAACCAACATGAAAAAGGCAAACAAACCAGTGCGAGTGTGTGTGTGTGTGTGTGTGTGTGTGTGTGTGTAAACACAAGTCTCTCAGGTCTTTAGGCTGGGGAAGTGATGACGAGAGCTGAGAGCTGCATGCACACACACACACACACACACACACACACACACACTGACATAATTATTGATCCAGCAAATTAATGCTATGCCTACACCTAAAGCTAACCTTAGTAAACAAAAGTAATTTCAGTCTTTCAGCTGAAGTTTTTGATAAATAAATAAATACATATATATGTGTGTTTGTGTGTGTGTGTGTGTGTGTGTGTGTTGTGTGTGTGTGTGTATATATATATATATATATATATATATATATATATATATATATATATATATATATATATATTAAAAACAAATTTTTGTGCGGACATTTGGTCCCCATCAATATTTAAAAAGATGCACACGCGCGCGCGCGCGCGCACACACACACACACACACACACACACACACACACTAAAATAATTATTGATCTAACTAAGTAATGCTATGCCTACACCTAACCTTAGTAAACAAAAGTAATTCCACTCTTTTAGCTGCAGTTTTTGTAAAAAAAAACAAAACAAAAAACAAACAAAAAACAAACAAACAAACAAAAACAGCCAGATGTTCTTGTCTATATTTGTGTGGATATTTGGTCCCCATCAAGGTATATAAACATGGCCTCACACACACACACATACACAAACTGACTTCTTTTCCCTCAGGCCTTTCTTGCTTTCTTTCTTTTTTTTTTTTACACAATACATTATGTTTATGCTTCTGCTTGTGTCACAAACGCTTTGTTACATTCGAATCATAAAGGGATTTCCACTCTGACATTTCATAACTGACTAAACTGCAGTTGACCCCGTTCACGCGCACGCTTCGGTTACAAAACACCGACGAGAGAAAAAAAAAAAAAGCATTCAATTTGCTCCATCTTGATACGTTCAGCCGAAGCCGAAGCCGAGGCTGTTAACGTCTTCGTGTGGCATGTTGGATATCTTGTTTGTGTGTTTTTTTTCTTCCCCCTTTTCTCTCGTGCAGGATTTGGCGCAGCCCCTGGGGAAGGGGGGAGTGGGTGGTTGGGGGGAGGGGGGGGGCAGCCTTGTCGGCTAATCACAAAGTGTGTGCAAAGCCGCTTGATTCTAATGCACCTAATTAGCAATCGGCAGCCTCTTAATTGCATACATTAAGGGCCGATTGGTGGTGCAGATTAATTCAAAAATACTCAGGCAGCTGGTTAAGATGCCGCGGATTACTGTACGGACCGTGCTTTTCCACTTAATTAGATATGAAAACGAAGCGGGCCGAGTACAGTGCGGCAGGGCAGCGGGAGAACAGGAGCTCCCTGGACTATAATAAAGTGACCGCATGAGAGACACTCTCACAGATGGAGTGACATTAACAACCCGGATGGGAAGCCATTTCAAACAATGAAATATCAATATTTACATTTTAATTACCCCGCTTCTCGCGCTCTCTGGCTCGCCGTCGAGTGGCTCCGTCGTGACCACTTGGCGCGCGCGCTCAGAGGAGACCGGAGGGTTAGGTGGCACTAGATGGAATGCGGGCTGACATTTGATTTCGAAAGGCTTTTCGCGGATTTCACAGCTTAACATTGAAATGAGGAATTGATAACAATCCTAGAATCTGATTAGTCGAATCTCTAATGATATATATAATCATATACAGTACTGTGCAAAAGTCTTGCACATGCAAAGATGCCTTCAAAAATAATGACACTTTCTCCATTAAAAAAAAAAAAATACTATAAAGAGCAGTAAACTGTAATAAATGAAACAAAGGCAGTATTTGGTGTGACGACCCTCTTCTAAAAAAACAAAAAACAAAGGTGGAATTAGTGCAGTTTTGTAAGGAAATGAGCTGTAAGTGTTACTGAGCATGTTGCAGAACCAGACACGGTTCTTCTGGAGACTCTGACTGTCGCGCTCGCTTCTTATATTTGCAGCAAAAATCCAACCGCCTTCATTGTGTTTTTTGTCTGAAAAGTGTCTCCTACCACGTAATATGCTGCTTTCTTTACTGACATACAAACATTTTTCCATAACATTTTAATTCTGTGCTGGAAAACAAATGTTTGGGAATCTAAAATGTTTTTTGTACTGACTTGATAATGTAGAAGTCATAACATAAAAATCTATAATAAAGTTTGTACGAAAAATATAAAAAAGGGTGCCTAAAACTTTTGCACAGTACTGTATATGACATCAGGCTTTTTTTTTTTTTTTTTTTTGGGCCCCAATGAAAAGCAACTCCTGAGGGATCCATTTCTCTCCTCCCCTTCCCTGGAAGGTACAGCAACAGCTTCAGGGAAGTCCTATTAGTGCAATGTTTGTGTAGCGCTTCCCTTAAAAACTGTTCCACCATACGTATGCTCCCGACATGCTTCCTACATCAATAATGAGCCACTAAACTGGTCCAAGGATTATACTAGTATTAATACGGACTGCTAATGCACAGAGTTGTGGAGCTCTATATGTTAATGTAGCTCTACTTTCTTGATCATAACCTGAGAGATAAAATGGAAGCGTCTGAAGTGAAGAAGAGAGAGTCTTCTAATGCCACATGCAAAAACGGCCACTAAATGCATTTAATCTTCTCATTAAATTGGTGAAAATAAAGTTATTATGCTCTTCATACAGACCCATCTTTTGAAAAATAAACCCAATAACATCCATGTCTTCCGCAGCTTTCATATAAAACACACAGATGTCAATCGCTCCTTCAGCAGCCTCTCATTTCATACCTCGGGTTTGCGAACACCTCAAATATGATCACTACGTGAATGCTAGCATTTACTCTCTCTCTCTTTCTCTCTCTCTCTCACACACACACACACACACACACAACTATAAACAACAAACAGTCATCTGTGAGCATTGGGCCTTTTAATAGAATGTCATCAGAGAGCCTGTGCTTAAAGCATGCTCTTAATGTGTCGGAGATGAGACGCGACTCCCCCATTCCATGGCAATGAGCACCTTTTAATTTCTGCAAAAAGGCACGGCTGAAAATCTTAATTAATTGTTTCATACTGCTTCAGGGTCATTATGCAATGCAATAAAGGCCATGTAATTATGAAATTTTACAGCCATTACCGAGGCTGATAGCTCGTATTTCATCATCAGGCGGGCCCGATGGCTTTCCAGGCGCACGATCACGCGTGATGGACTACGCGCAGATCCATCAGGGCCCAAACAATAAGCCGGCCAGGCCTGCTGTAATAGCTACCCACAGATGAAGCGACAGATAAAGATAAACTATAAATCCAACTGCACGGATGCTAACACGGGCCTGTGAGGGGGTAGGAGCTGCAGCGGTGTCTGACTGTGTGTCTTTACTGTATGTCTCTGGATGCTTCAATGCAATACGCTATTAAAAACAAGCAAAGTGTGCGGGCAAACATGTTTGCGTGAAGAAACAGTCGAAATGTAGTCGAGGCAAATTTCCAAGTTCAGGACAGACAGAATCGCATGAAAGCCAATAGCAGGGTCCACACAGGAGTTTGAGTTGGAATAAAAAAAATAAACTGGGCATGAAAAAAATGTGCTGATGCAGGTTCAGGTTTACTAGACAGAATGGCTCCTCAGAATAAACTACAGAAAGAGGGAACGTCTCTCATGCAGAGAGAGAGAGAGAGAATAAAATAAAACATTTGAATTCCTGTGTGTGTGTACACAGAGAGAAATATGCATGTTAATCACACATAATAAAGGATACTAAAAATGACATTCCTTATATATATATATATATATATATATATATATATATATATATATATATGTATTTGATGGTATAGTTCTAATAGAATATGTATTTATTATAGTAAAGAAGCTTTGTGTGATTAGACAGCATGAATATTATTATTACTCATGAACCAGTACAGCGTGGACCACTTGTGCTCCGTCCTGTTCGCTCGTGTCGCAGTGTGCGGAGTGCCGGGTGTCGCACACTTAAAGATGTCCAATCATTTTATTCATAAGCAACACAGTAGGTCCCATTCTCACATGGCCTTGCTGCCAGAGCCCCGACCACATCGATAATAATTTACATCTCGATTAAGCACATCCTTCCTGTGACTTGCCGTGTCAGGAAAGGCCTGTTTAACCCATCTTTTCCACACACACACACACACACACACACACACACACACTAAACACACACACACACATACACACATGGGGTTGTAATTCCTCAGAGCAGCCTGACAGCTCGAATCCAATCCCATTTTCTTGCCTGTTTAGCGTCTGATGGAGAGGATCCCTCCCTCTGAACTGTTATTTTGGGGTGGGGGGCCATTTCAGGGCCCGTCGGCGTGAACTTTGCATGAACCTCCGGAAAAATAATGCCATGTGATGACAAGCCTGTTCTACCTTCCAGTAAATTTGCTGCGGGAGATGGGAGCCGGGCAGTAGGAAGAGAAAGAGAAAGAGAAGGGAGGGGTCGTGTGTGTGTGTGTGTGTGTGTGTGTGTGTGTGTGTGTGAGGATGAGTTGAAATGGAGTTTGGTTTTGCGTAATTACATCCATCTATCTTTATATTCCAGCAGCATATCGCAAATTGAAAATACCAAAAAATTGACTGCTGGTCCGGATAGTTAATGATTGGCGGCAACGAGGCCGTGATTTATTGGTTACTTACTGACGTGACACATTTGCATCTTATTAGGCGGAGATTACTAGGAGGCCCTCTCAGATTGCGCGACGATGCGGCCTCCTTTCGCACAAAGCGCCTGATGGATTGATTTGATTTGCAAATGTAATCAAACTAATAAGAGGGAAAATACGAGCAATAATGCCTTGTTTTTTCAACTAGCAATCACAAAGGGCCGCCCTGTTTCGCTGAGGCGCAGGGTGACGCAGGACCCGCTGCGGCATTTTCAGAGGGCCACAGAAAGGTGAAAGTTTAGGAGGAATGCGCTTCCTGTCAAATCTACACTCGCACTGATGGGACACGACTGTGGGCTTTACACAGCAATAGTGTCCTTTATCAAGAGAGACATGCAGGGACACACACACACACACACACACACACACACACACACACACACACACACACACACACACAAATGCACGAAGCCCTAAGAGCTGTGATGTGACAACAAACACAGGTGCTGTCCCAGTGGACTCTACAACAGGCATGACTTCTGTCACTTCTATTATCTATGAAGGCAAAGAGAGTGTTTGTGCATGTGAATGCGCACGTGTGTGTGTGTGTGTGTGTGTTGACAGTGTATAGATTCAGACGTTTGATTTATTTCAGCTGCTCATTTCTATATGGACAAGAAAACAGCACTTCTGAGAGGAAGTCAAAGGAGTTACAGGTCACGCTAGTCTGAATACGTAGCATTTGAATACCTAGCATTTCTGTGCAGTAGCTGTTCAGCTGCGACGCGAGAGGCATTACAGTCTCTGACATCGGTTCAGACGTTACTGTACACTGTGCGTTATTTTAAATTCGAAAGGATCGAGTTCGATTAAAGGAACGAATCCCGTTATGCATTTTCGAACAGTCGGAAATCTGCTACTAAGTAATATATCCATTTTTAGATCCTGTACTGGCTCCATATCTACAGCTTCCTGAATACACACAAGAGAATCGACTTGATGGATGTGTGAATAATGCGGCCGGTGTGTTATACCTGTGCATTGTTTCTATTCTATTATTATTATTATTACTTTAAATAAATTCTCGTATGCTTTATTAATATTTAATATTTTATCTGACGACCGTTCTGTCAGTCCTATCTTTGAAAGAACTAGTGATATCCTCTCTACAGTGTGTGTGTGTGTGTTGCTTAGTCTACAGGCAATTAATCTCTTCATATCATGTAGATGAGGCAGAAAGAGAGAGAGAGAGAGAGAGAGAGAGAGAGAGAGTAAGTAAGTAAGTAAAGTGGATTTTATTTATATAGCACATTTAAGCACAGTGAAGCTGACCAAAGTGCTGAACAGAGAGAGTAAGAAAAAGTCAAATAGAACACAGAATAAAACCAAATAAAGACAAACAACAGACAATAGCAAAAAATGAGATTAAAATGCCTGGGAGAAGAGATATGCTTTCAGCCTCTTTTTAAAAATGATAATTGAGGGTGCAAGGCGGATGTCCAGTGGCGGTTGATTCCATAAACGAGGGGCGGAGACGGAAAAAGCTCTGACCCCTTTAGTTTTTAAACGGGATCGAGGGACATACAAAAGAAACCTATCAGAAGATCTTAAAAACTATGCTGGATGATTGTGGTGTAAGAAGATCTTTGAGATAAGAAAGAGTTTGATCATGAAGAGTTTTAAAGACAAACAACAGAATCTTAAACTGGATCCTAAACTGGACCGGGAGCCAGTGGAGCGATGCTAAGATTGGGGTGATATGATCGTATTTCTTTGCCTTGGTCAACAACCTTGCAGATGTGTTCTGAACCGTCTGGAGACGAGCAAGAGATGACCGAGGAAGACCCAAGTACAATGAATTACAATAATCTATCCGAATAACCTTCTCCAAATCTAGGAGGGACAAAAATGTTTTAAGTTTAGAAAAAATCCGTAATTGATAAAAAAAAACTACTTAACTCGTTCTTAACGAGCGAATTTATTTGCTTGGTTAAGCATAATTCTGAGTCCAGGATGCGCAGAGAGAGAGAGAGAGAGAGAGAGAGAGAGAGAGAGAGAGAGAGAGAGAGAGAGAGAACGAAATACTTCAAATAATCTGTAGAAATTTCTCAACAATAAATCGAGACAGACAGAATACATCACGGCATTAGAAAGGTCAAACGTGTCGTGTTGACTGGAATGGCAGGCATAAAATGAGTAATCAGTAATATGGGTTAAATAATTAATACAGTCCGTATTAAAGGGGGAAAAAAGACATAAATATTCTTTAGTGATTAGGAATAAATGTGTCATCTCTCGATCAGGTTGGTGGGAGTCAGAGAAAGCTTCTAAACAGTGTTCGGAGCGAAGCGCATGACGAAGCTCCTAATTTTCCTAACGATTTATGGCCTGGCGTCCACGAAACGACCAATCTAGAGATTGATGAGATCACCCGACGACGATGATGAACAACACACGGTTAAGAAGAACTTACATCACTGCTGCTTCATCTACGGTATGTAACGCACACGTATACAGTGCTTACATTACTTTCAGTGCTTATTTCTCAAACGCACTCCTTCTCCTGGTCTCCCTAACACACACACACACACACACACACACACACACACACACACACACACACACACACACACACACACACCATTCGCTTCGCTGTATTTGCTTTGTTTTTTTTCCAGACATTTTCTCTGTCACACTTAATTTAGTGCCTCTCACTTTGCTGAATGCACGGCAGGGCGAGCGAAACCCCAGCTAAAAGTGAAAATTTGATTTGCTAAAAGGAGCTTAGGGCATCTATTAATCAATATTTGCAGAGTGTCAGGCTGGGGGCGGTGACAGACAGGCCCCCATTTGGAGATTGGCTAGAAAGGGGATGGCTGGGACGACTGGGGTTAGTGTTTCTCGGATCGTATAGGGGAGGAGAATGAAGTAAAGAGGGATGAGAGTGCAAAGACTACATACAGTAGATGTATGCAGTAGCGAGGCAAAACTGGGTCACTACCTTCATTACTGACAGTAACAATGTTTGGATGTGATTACAAAATGGTGAGGCTTCAGCCTACAAATGACTAATGTTCTAACGAGACAGCGCATGTATGTGAGAGTCATCAGTCTGAAAAGTGCAGCCATCCATCCATCCATCCATCCATCCACCCGTCCATCCATTTTCCACACTGCTTATCCTACTCAGGGTCACGGTGGGAGCCTGGAGCCTGTCCCAGGGAACTTGAGGCACAAGTCAGGGGCCAGCGTGGACGGGGTGCCAACCCATCCTGATGCACAATGGCACACACATTCATTCACACACTTTGACAATTTGGAAAAGCCAACCAG
Organism: Ictalurus punctatus; assembly: GCF_001660625.3. Taxonomy (NCBI): domain Eukaryota; kingdom Metazoa; phylum Chordata; class Actinopteri; order Siluriformes; family Ictaluridae; genus Ictalurus; species Ictalurus punctatus. The sequence continues at coordinate 5,797,536 of NC_030424.2, forward strand.
CTTACAATGCTTGTCTTTAGACTGGGGGAGGAAACTGGAGTATCTGGAGGAAACCCCTGAAACACGGGGAGAAACTCTGTGCACACAGGGCGGAGACGGGATTCCAACCCTTAACCCCGGAGGTGCAAGGCAAACGTGCTAAGCACTAAGCCACCCCCTATGACCCCCCCATATCATAATCATAATCATAATCATAGCTCACAGATACTCTACAAAGAGCCTGAACATGCTCCAGTTGCTGGTGCGCTGGTGACTTCCCAAAATTCCTTCACGTTCACTACCCTGATTAAGACATTCTTCGCAGCCCAACGGCACAGAGGAATGAAATAAATAAACGAAGCAAATAACAAACAATTAAATAAATAAATAGAAAACCCACAGATCGGCTACAGCCTCAGGCAAGACTGTGGCTTCGGTCTGGCGCTTTTCTCTCTCTCTCTCTCTCTCTCTCTCTCTCTATATTCCTTTTGTGTGTGTGTGTGTGTGTGTGTGTGTGTGTGTGTGTGTGTGTGTCGAAGCCTGAGGATGGAGCCTAGTATATACAGATCAGCCAATAATGATGCCTCAATCAAGAGGCAAGACAGGGCTGAATGAGCACCTCTACGATTCCCCCCAACCCCCCGTTTTATTCATAACAAGGTTTCGGTGTGAATATTCTAATCCACAACAATGCGGCCGAGTAGGCTACCTAATCGTCTTTATTACAGCCTGTGAAAGCTAGCTGCAATATTTGACCAAGAGTCTCCTTCCAGCCTCAGTTTTTCTCTCTCACGTGATGCAATTACAAATGCCGACAATAGTGCATGTGTGAGAGAGAGAGAGAGAGAGAGAGAGAGAGAGAGAGAGAGAGAGAGAGAGAAGAATTAAGTGGACTGAGGACGTACCTCAGTATCTACATAAAAGAGATTAGAGAAGACAGGCTTCCATTTTACACCTCAATCACATTGTGTTAGCACACGCTTATCCACCCGCCGGCCAGAATTGAAAGGGAACTAAAGAAAAAAAAAAAAAGTCCCTGAGATAGGGCCCTGAGAAGCCTGAGCAATTTCAGCTGCCATAAAGGCGCTCTAATAGTGGGAAGCCTGTCACGCTAAAAAGGTGCTGCTACACGCCGCTCTGTCCGTTCCTCAAGTGAAGTGAAGTGAAGTGCGACTGGCCCGCTATTGTGCGCTCCCTTGCTCCGATAAGGCCTGTCACAATTACATGACAGTTTTCTATTCTCCAAATTTCTATTCTGTTATATTTACAGATAAAAAGGGGGTCTTCAGTAGGGCTTTCCAGTCTCCTTCTCTCTTTTGAAACCATTCACTGGCCTGCCTTCTCTGAACGCTGACATCCGTGCGGCTTCTCAAAAACCAGCCAGTGTGTTTTCATTTAGTAAAGATACCTCATTTCAACTCATTTGCACTGTGTTGTCTTCATATTTACCCCAAAGAAAACATATCCCTACAGTAGATCCACACACACATATATATATATATATATATATATATATATATATATATATATATATATATATAGAGAGAGAGAGAGAGAGAGAGAGAGAGAGAGAGCGAGCGAGCATGTTACAGAAGCAATCTGAGAGAAGAGCGAATGCATGTGAGAGTGTGAAGTAGCTCGAGTCGAGGCGTTTTTAACTCGACTGTGCCCGAACACAGACTGCTTCATTATCTAGCAGGCCTAGCGGCACAGCAGTCCCTGTAATGCTGAGTGATGTTTAAATTAGTTTACAATTTGGCCTGCTCCTAGCCTAGGACAGATCTTAAACGAAGGCGCTCAGAAATGTCAGGCGCGCTCCTAACCGCCGTAACAAATTGTTGCCCGCACGCTGCACGCACCTAATGACTTCAAATTAGCTCCCACGCGAGGCCCTGACAGTTGGTTACGACGGTTAGCAGCACAGCCGCTGTATCATGAGCGCTAAATTGCTTCGCGGCTCTCTTGGGGAGGAACGGAGGCCTTCATCAATTTGATTAAAAAAAAAAAAAATTACTGTACCATAGGAAGCGGTGAGGCGAGCGAGTTTGTGTGCTGACAACACGACAGCCACATGAGAACGTCCACACAGCGAGAGGCTGTGGACGGAAAAGGTTAAAAAGGTCCGTTTTGAGGAAGAGATTGTGTGTGTGTGTGTGAGAGAGACAGAGTGAACCACAGAGGTGGGTTACAATTCTATTTAACTGGAAGGTTTTCTCAATCATTTTGAGATTGTGTGTGTCTGTGTGTGTATACACACACACCTCTCTCTGTGTGAGAGAATCTTCGATAGAGAGTCGCTGCCACTTTTTTTTCCCCGAACGGATCTCTAGATCAGATTCCTTTCCTTTAGATGCCGGAGGAACACGTGAGGCTGGAGATGAGAGCAGCAGGAGACGGCGGACTCAAGCAGAACTCGAATTGCCTGCTGAGCTTCCGTCATACAGTCATCTCTCTTCTGCTGAGCAATCGCTCTCAGTCCAGTGCACACACACACACACACACACACACACACATGAATGATGAGAGCTATCTTCAGTGCCAAACACATGTAACTTGAGTCTTCACTTAACTCTAAGAATAAATTCATGTGTATGAAATGGACAAACTGATGTCTCTCTCTCTCTCTCTCTCTCTCTCTCTCTCTCTCTCTCTCTCTCACACACACACACACACACACACCTCTACCTATCATACATACACCTATCAGGCCTATTTCTTGCTATAAGTGATATAAGCAGGACCTGCTCTTAGGACCTCCGACCACTAGGGGGCTCCATGATTTTTCAAACAGATAAGCAAACCGCAAGCACACAAAGTTTTTTTTTTTTTTTTTTTATCAATTTACACAAATAACCTCAGAAGATCATGAAGAAGCACTGATCAGCAAGGGCAAAATCATAGCTAAGAAATTAATGCTAATAAATCGAAGTTGTTTGCATTCTTGCCTCTTTGAATTGAAATAGAAAAGAACATTAGTTATTATTCTAACTAAATGATGCTCTGCTTAACTCTAACCTTAATCTCAATTACCAAAAGGAAACATAAAGGGTTTATGAAATGAAAGAACCGACTTGATCGGATGTCCCGTGTTTTTCATGTTCAGTCTCCGTAACCTTTTTAAAACTGACGCTCTGCTCCAGGTGCTGCTCATGGTCAAAAAAATACAGGATATACTCTTATTCCGTATGCCGGAAAAAGAGGACAAGAGAGGCAGGAAGAGGTGAAGGAGAAAGTCTTTCTGTGTTAGCAGTTTGAGCTTCAGCGCCGTGTCTTCTTGCTCATGGATGGAATCAGATCCAGTCTACAGGGCAAGCCTGGAGCGATCTGGCACTGAGCCACGTACACAAAAGTCTGCTCTCACCTCTCATGACACATTATGAGCCCTGAATGCCACCGATAATACCTGATGCCTGACGCTGGAGCACCACAAAGGAGCATCAGAACACCAGTCCAACGTGATTGCTATCTACAACATTAAAGAAATGGGATCAAATTCTTTTTTTTTTTTTTTAAGAAAATAAATAAACATCTAATCAACTGACCTTTCATCTCTAAGCTGCTAACTGCTCTCATCAAACAAGCAGCACGTAAAACTCGGCTCAGACGGACATTAAATGCAAAAAAGATGGCCTTTGTTAAAGAGATCGCTGAAAATTCCTCATTCTGCCTGTTCGAGATAGGCAATAAAGCAGTAGCCAGAGAGAGAGAGAGAGGTGGGGGAGATGGAGTGAGATCGGGAGGGCCACTTGTCTCAATCATGGTCACCGGAGCCATTACTGCTCATGGGTAATGTTGTCCTTTCAGTCCTTCCAGCAGCTACTAAGGTGAGCAGGCAGGAGAAAACACTCCATGTCTGCTCCTTTAGATTTCAAAGCATTGTGTGTGTGGAAGAATTAGGCTAAAAATGAACAAATTGATCGCATTTCCTTTGTGTCATCACAGAATGAGTGACAGAGAGAGAGAGAGAGAGAGAGAGAGAGAGAGAGAGAGACTGCAGATCTCATGAGTGTGTCAGTCAAGGCTGGTGTGTATCAGTGTGTTGGACAGGCTTTATTTGGCCTGTAAATATGATTCAACTTACCATCATAGGCAACAGGCACGTCATGAATAATCAAGCACTAATACCTGAATGAATAATTATTTAAATATGAACGAATGCGCTGTAAAAGCGGATAAGTTCCTTTCACTCCAAAAATTTGAGGAAACTATTTACCTCAAAATGTTGAAGTTGATAAATCAATTTCTTTACACCAAATACACTTAAATATAACAAAAATTCAACTCAAACTTGTTATATTTAAGTGTATTTGGCGTAAAGAAATTGATTTATCAACTTCAACATTTTGAGGTAAATAGTTTCCTCAAATTTTTGGAGTGAAAGGAACTCATCCGCTTTTACAGCGCATTCGTTCATATTTAAGTAATTATTCATTCAGGTATTAGTGCTTGATTATTCATGTACTGTTCTTGTTAAGTGTTCCTAAAAAAGTTTAGCTAAATTTGTTGATAGTGGTCAATTGTATTTTTTTTTCTATAACACAGTAGTAACACTTTATCATTTGTATAATAACGACTCGTTTTCAGGTCCGTGCATGGAGCACGCCTTACATGATCTGAGCATAAATTATAATAAACAGCTAGCCGATAATATTATCATTATTATCGTCACGATATGGTGGAGATTCCTGTAAGGAGATGTTTATTCGGCTCACGGAGAAGGAGGCTACGGTGTGATTGTTTATAGCTGCTGTGACATAAGTGATAACAGGAACGAACTTTACTGCCAGACGTTCCACAGCATCAAATGTAAATCACTATATATAAAGAGTTAAAAGCATGGCGTATTGTTGATGAATGCACAAAAACATGTCATGATTGGTAAATTTCTGAGGTATAAGAGGACAAACACTGCGGTTATAGAAAAAGAATCTACGTCCACCACAGCATGTTGTGTATTAGTGCGTATTTACATGATAATATATGATAATGACAATAGACAGGACTTGTGCGTGCGGTGGTGGCCCTACCTGGGATGTGCTTGGCCCAGCCGATATTGACCACCAGCTCCCGGTCTGCCAGGTCACACAGCGTGGTCAAAGCCTTGATGTCGCTGTCGGGGACAGTCGGGTCTGGCATGGCATAGATCTTCTCAGGCTCAGCCACCAGCAAGTGTGACACGATCTTATTATCTGCAAGGCAGCCAAAGGGGACTGTATTTGAACACCAAGGAGAAAACACAAGAAAAGAATAGGATTATACGAGCACAGTCACAAAGAAATGCCATTGTTCATCAGCAAGTAGTTCAGCAGCTCAACAGGAACTATCGACAAGGCTGTTCTTCCTCGAGGAGAGACCGATAGAGTCGTTAAAACCACGGCGAGTTTTCTTTTCTGAATGAATGCCCGGCCTCATTCGCTCTGACACAAAATTGAACTACAAGCCTTTTGAATGGATTTTATCTTTAGGGAAAAGTCTGCCCTATTTTTATTTAATTTTTTTTTTTATAGTTTTTTTTTTCTTCATTTTTTTTAAATTCCAAAGACGGGCTGCTAAATAAACTCTTAAAGTGGTTCAAAGGATTGGGTACACAATAGGATCTTGTGTGATAACAGTAATAACAGATCGACTGACATCACATCTCTGGATGTGACACTGTTAATTTAGTGTTTAATCTTCTAGATCGGTCGGTGCGATATCGTAAGAAGACCGAGTCCGAAATGTATCACTACGATACACATTCGAATAATAAAGCTGTAATATGATAGAAATTGCTGACGTGTGAAATTTGAACACAGATGCGACATATCACTAAATTAAACCCCTACTCTTTATTTCAAGAGAATAAGAGAGAGGTGAGAGAGAGAGAGAGAGAGAGAGAGAGAGAGAGAGAGAGAGAGAGAGAGATGAAAAGAAAACGATAGGGGGGGAGTGGTGAATCAATTGGACCAGTCTCTTCAGTCCAAGAGGAGAGAGGGAGAGAGAGAGAGAGAGAGAGAGAGAGAGAGAGAGAGAGAGAGAGAGAGCTGTCCTATCTCTAGGTAAATCTTATTTAATGTTTCCCTAATTAGAATCAATGCAACCCAATTTCCAAAGCCCCATGCCTTTGTTATGTGCAAATAATCGATCAGGAAGGCTGTGGCCACGCTCGTCCCCCAGCTCCCTCCCTATCCGTTTATAGAGGGGAGGGGAGTGTGAGGCCACACATGCAACACACAACACACAACATGCAACACACACGTATTCTCAAACGCACTGCCAACAGAATGGCTTAGCATGGCTTTAAATGTATAGCAGGTTCAAAGCTGCATAATAAATTTGCTAGAGATTAGGCTTCATGTTGGTCACACTTTCAGTCATCTACAACCCTGGAAAAAAAAGCAGCTTTCTTTTAAGAGAAAATAGTATTGGAACGAAAATAAATAAATAAATACAGAAAGAAAAGAATTCGAGCTGGACCGCGAGAATAAGCCCTGAAATAAGTTGCTGTGGAGAGATGAAAATAAAGCTAACCCTGGCAGGGGGGATCAACAGGATTAGATGGAAGGTTATTCCGTGCCCCTGTGTTTCCAATATGATTTCTGCGGCTGTAATAATTGTGATTATTTCTGCCGCTATCATGCATAAAAGCGTATTGTGTTCCAGAAGAATATGCTAGCATTAAGTAAAAAGGCTTTAGGGCCAAATCTGTTAAGCGCCGCAGTGCTGTGTGTTTGCCGAGCAGTCAGACGGCGAGGAAGAGCCGGTGTTTCGGGTTTGATGTCTTTGCCAGATTGGATTTAATCCGGATTAGGCCTCTCTCTCGCCCCCCCCCCCCCACCTCTCTCTCTCTCTCTCTCTCTCTCTCTCTTACATACACACATACTATAGCTATTCACTGTACACACACACACACACACACACACACACACACACACACACACACACCGACCCCTTGTCTACTGATTCTGTCACATGTGTGTTTCTATTTCTTTACAGCACAGACAGTGGGGTCAGTAATGAGGGGTGATTTTATTTGACTTTAAAATAGGTATGAGGATTGTGTAAAGATCAACACTGTATATTATGTATATTCATGTATCTATGCTCAGAATTTCCTTCTTTTTTTTTTTTTTTTTTACAGATGTGCTGATATTGAAAATGGCATTGTGCATTAATAAGTGAATGATCTATTAATGAATTCATTAATTCCAACAGAATACTTTAGATGCAGTTAAGATGGAGGCTTACATGGCTTTTTGGGTGGCAGAGCCAGCTGTGGGTTCAGATAGGGACTGTTCTCGGCATCTATCCGACGTTTGTATTTCTGTCTGCCGCCGCGCACTCTGTCCAGCCGCACTCCTAAAACACACACACACACACACACACACAACAAAGAAATCACATTATATATCTCTATAGGTCATTAATCAAATCTAATACATCAGCAGCATAAGAAGGCATAATGTGGTGAATGTAGTCAGTTCAGACCGCACCACGTGCGTTGACATTTTCTACTGTAGTATTGTTGGAATAGAACATTGCATTAGGGCTGCACTGTCACTTTAAAAGAATTGAGGGCAATGAAGAGCAAGCATTGGGTTAAACCCAACTGAGCAGCAGCTGTCAGTGGCCATTTCAGAGCCGTGGACAGGAGATGGCCAGCTGCTGACAGATAGGGCCACGACCGCTCTCTCCATGTGACATCCGGACACACACCTGCCCATCTCCCGCCACCTCACACTGCCTCGCGTGATTGTCACCATGTCAGTTAGTGTGTGTGTGTGTGTGTGTGTGTGTGTATATATATATATATATATATATATATATATATATATATATATATATATGTGTGTGTGTGTGTGTGTGTGTGTGTGTGTGTATGCGTGAGACTGCAAGAAGCCACAAAAAAGGGTTGAGGATGTGTGCGCTTGAGTCGTGTGTCCTGAGAGAACCGTGTGAAATGCTTCATCTTCTGCCTAGATTGACAGAAAAAAAGAGCTTATAGGCTTTACAAGCTCATTATTCATAAGTGTACCTCTTAGTGCAAAAAAACCCCCCCACAAATATCTCACCAATAATTGCAAATAAATGTCAATGCATGTAAATGACTGAATTCTTGTGAAAATGAAAAGCGGATTATACTTTTCCCGCGTGCACCGTAATGTAGATACATGAAAATTCCCCATCTGTTTAGAGTTTATACAATACATGAGTCATACCGAAGCGAGACATGATTAAATAAATATTCAGAACGTCTAAGGACCTTGGTAGCACAGGAATCCTGTGGGTTTGGTCATAAATCCCTCGGGGTCCAAGCCTTAAATCTGTCCCTGTCTCCTGAAGACCGATTGAAAATGCAGCACCATGTCTCCACAGGCAGCCGTCCTTTCCACACTCTTTCCTTCTCATAGTTTTCCTCCCATCTGTCTAAGTAACTGTCAATACTTTGTCCCACAACTACACCATGAAGGGCCAGTAATTCACTGAGGTGCAGAAAACACTCAGATCCTGCTTTTTTTTCCCTTTCTTCTTCTTCTTCTTCTTCTTCTTCTTCTTCTTCTCTCTCTGCTCTGTGGCCAGAGATTTAAAGACCTGTCCTCTGCTCTTAATTAATTGACATACAAAAGAGCCTTAATTTAATTATGTAAAGCTCCCCAGAGGAAAAAGGGGGTTTGTCTGGAAATCCCTTAAAGGTGGGCCAGGAGGGGTTTCATGAAGCTGATGAGAAGAGGTCTGGTAGTGGACAGCTCATCATGCAGCATCACTTCATGCTATCATGAAACATTTCTGATGGGAATCCTGATGGGAGTGGTCTCTCGCAGGATGATTCCACCCCCTACCCCAATCACCCACCCCACCCCCACCCCACCCATTCCACGTGAAGGCTCAATGAATGCGCTATGGGCATTCATGTATGGAAAGAAGAAATGGTGTTTGTACGGCACATTTTATACACTGAATAAAGGTCAGTGAATATTCTGTGTGCTGTGTTGTGGTTGGAAAACAGCTATCCTGCTTTGGGACATACCATAATGAACAGTAATTATCTCTGCCCTTGCCAAGGCTGTGTCATTCTCTGAGAATGTCCAGAGGATGAGAGATTCTTGATACTGATCATTTTTGTATTGCGGGAAATATTAACACACACACACACATACACACACACACACACACACACACACACACACACACACACACACACACACATACACACACACACACACATGCATATGATTTAAAAAGAAGGGAACAAGCTCCTTTAACTGGACCAGACTTTGGCAGGGTCGGAGTGTGGAGAAAGTTTATTGTGTTAATTTGCGGCTAGCGTTGGCCTCCTCATTCATAACGGCATCACCTGCAGCCTGTGCTACATCTTCTCTCTCTCTCTCTCTCTCTCTCTCTCTCTCTCTCTCTCTCTCTCTCTCTCTCTCTCTCTCTCCCATCCTGCAAGCCCCTCATCTGCTGCCTGGCTAATGCTGTCCAGATTTATGGGGCTTTTATTAGCCTGGTCGGATTACTGACAGTCCAGTCTGAGTTTACTGCAACACCTCGTCGCCTCTAACAGCTTGAGAGTAAACAGCGAGAAAAGCAACTCTTATATATAATAATAATATATAATATATAATATTATCTTATATATAATAATAATAATATATAATAATATCCGAATTTATAAAATATACTCAGCCGTGCCTGGTCATACCACACCGACCACACCACCAGACTAGTTTCTCATATTTCTTACTATTCATACTGATCATGGTCGATTGAGGTTTTGGGTAGAAAAGCCGGCCCTTCATCAGGACAAACAGGAAGTGACATCCAGGGTTTAGTACGCTGCTGATTCCGCAGCTTCACCGCGGAATTAGGAAGAGCCGAATACAGATCAGTTGGGTGCACAGTGCGTGAAGGAAGAAGGCTGTAATTCCTGCCTCATCGCGTCTCTGTAGTTATTCGATTCGCTAGTGGAAAATGAGTGATTGTCTTATATTGCTTGCATTGGAGGCTTGATCTCCTTCCCCAGACACAAGGGCTTATTCCATAGCTCTGCTTTCATTTCTCCATCCCACCCTGTGGCCTCAAACTCAAGGCTGACAGGTGCCTCAGACATCCGCAAGTGAGGCAAGCGCCATACAGGAACATTCTATGCAACTATGTATGTGTCCTGTGACTGGTCTGTTATCGGTCTGTGACTATAAAGCGAGCAGGCGCCATGGTGCACATGTTCCTCCATTGCTAGATTGGGTTACATGTACGCGTGTGGACACAAAGGCCTGCCGTCTGCTTGTCTGACTGCGTATCTATGAGCTGGTGTAAAGTGGCATTGACAAATAGCATTGCTTCATTGCCTGCACACTGCCAAAGCTGCCCTGTGCTTACTATTTCAATAAGGACCAAAAACAGTGCGAAGCACTGTACGTGGGTTCGGTCTGATTTTCTCTTCTCAGTAGCCTGGTGTGAGGGCACAGAGAACTGGACATTGCATCACTACATATTAAGGCTGGCTGTCAAATATTCCACATCACACACATCTTTATAAGAAGGAATGTTTCGATCACTTCCGCAGGAACGTGCACCGAAGAGGTCCTCGTCCCTCCAGGCTCGGCACCCACAAACGGAGGAAGAGAATCTCAATGAAAATCCACACCACGTTATAAGACTCTTTCTCATTTTTTAATCACGTGCACGGACACATGTCACGTTTAGAGTCGCGAATGCAGGGATTTTATTCTCGCCTCATTTTAAATGATCCACCTTTTTCTTCCTTTACGAGAACCTCACAGATGACCGTAAACATCTTACGAGGCTTGTTTTGAATTTCATTGGTGGCGTGGAATCCCGCGAGCTGTCTGCAGCGGGTTTTTTTTTTTTTTTACAGGGAAGTGTTTGCGAAGCAATCAAGTCGCTGGCAGGTTTGGGTCTTAGGAAAAAAAAAAAAAAGAGTCACTAATTAATTGGACGTGGACAGAGACCTCTGACGTCAGACGTCGTGGGCCATGTGTCAGAAAAGGAAAGGAATATGATGAGGAAATGGAAATGAAGGTAGTGAAAAAGATATTATTTTGAGAGAGAACCTAAAAAAGGTCCAAGTACCCTTGCATGGAGTTACCATGACAGGCCTGTGATGAATCAATAGTATAAATCTTTGAACTATTGAAGGACAACTATCTTCTTCAGTTACTTCAGTTACTGTAACCAAACCAATTGCTGTCTTTCTAGGAAATAGACAGACCCCCACCTCCCACTAAAACTGGTCCTACAGCTATCACAGAGCAAAAGGTTTAAAAAATGTATCTAAAATATTTTATTACCAGCTAAAACATTTGACAGGCCACGGTGGTATGGATTAAATACAGTTTGCCTTTGGCAGTATTTCAATAGCCTGCCTTAATATAACTATATCTGCTATAGCTGTAGTGGCCTCTAAACCATCTTTGAAATAGCGTGTAGGCCTAAGGCTATAGAATAAATGAGTTGCTATCTGCTAAATTATGAGGTAATGGATATTTATGAGTAACAATAAAATAAGACAGTATTTTGCGGGGCGGCGGCTTGATTAGGTTATTAGCGAGAGCAAGCCGCTCTCGTGCGCATACAGCAACGTGGCTTGGCATGGATCACACCAAACATCGTAGAAACCAGTGTGTATTAAGGATAGATCCCGTATTCAGTGATTTCTATACTCTATACGTTTTTTTGGGGGGTTTTTTTTGGTACTCAAATCCTATTGATTAAATGCTTTCATCCAGAGATTTTTACATTTTTTAAATCTTGGAGAGATATTCATCCAATTTGTAACATTTTTGCTAAAAAAAAAAACCCAAACAAACAAAAACAAACAAATATGAAAAATAGTGTGTATGATTCCTGAATCATATTACAGCCTGGATGTGTACTCGGACTACTTTTACACTATTTTGACATTGTTATATTACTTAACAATCTACATGTATCAAGAAAGGTGGCAAATGTGTGTTGCGTTTGAACAAGTCTATTGATATTCAACAATTTATCAACAAAGGCATCCAAAAACTGCAATCTTTTTAGTGCAAACATGTTACTTTTCAACTGTATGGATAGTTTCTCCTAGATAAAAAAACAAACAAAAACAAAATAAGTTGAGGTGAATCTGGGGCTAAAAGAGATCTCAGGTCAGGCAGAATTAAAGCTGTGTGTGTGTGTGTGTGTGTGTTGCTATATACATGCCTTCCATTACTGCCTGGCTTAAAATAGCCTCACCTACATTAAACTTTACCACATCTGTCTTTCCATTATTCTGTCCATGTATACTCATCCGTCCATCTGAGCAAAGTTGTAGCTAGGTGGTATGTGAAATCAAAGCAAACACGTCTTACATACTCCTACACAAACACAAACACACACACACACACACACACACACACACACACACACACACACACACACACACACACACACACACACACACACCTTCAAAGACAAACCCATAGCCTCGGAAAGGATTTCAGTCGAGCCAGGAGTTAAGCCTGCTAGATTACCGGTTCACTATAAAAAGGAAACGGAGCGGGAGGCTTTCTGGGAAGACGCTGTCGACTTCAAGGGATGAGGAGAAAAGGAACGGGGAAGGGAAATAGGTGACATGTACAGTACAGTATGTCTAGATAGCAATCATAGATGGCTTGGTATTGAACAAGGCTAATTTTCTCTCCACTGTTAACTTTGTGAGAACTCATTAATATCAATAGTGGTGCCAACAATCAAACAGAACCCCGTCGAATAATATTTACATCTTAAAGTCAGACGTCATTAGGACATCGCTAAACAGGCGATGATGGTTATTTTTGTATGTCACAAGCCAGCCTTTTCAGCAGCATAAATTCCCCCAGCATGTTTTGACACTTCTTAGAAGGGAACCAAATTGTTTTGTTGTGGTTTTGTTTTTGTTTTTTTTTTTTCTTCACAGAAGCATTCACAAGCTCCCTGATTGTGCCAATGTGCGGCTCACTGTGCAAGCTTTTATTAGGCCCAAACTGTGCGGTTCCAGCAGAGAGGAAAACAAAGCATGCGGTGAGAGCGGAGGCTCGGTGCTGTGTCGGGGATCACCCCCTTTCGAAGAGGAAGAGTGGAGCAGCGGCTGCAAACCGCCAGAGCTTCCACCTCCCATGCAAATGGGCCAGGAACAAATGAATATGGGCAAGCAACTGGACTGTGGGTTGCCAGATCCCCTGAGTCTGCTGAGTTATTAAATTTTCACATGGAGAGAGAAAAGCAGAGAGAGGGATGGGTAAAGAGACACATAGACAAAGAGAGATGAGAGAGAGAGAGACCGTCATCTCATTCTCCTTCCTAACACTATGAGAATTTATTTCCTGTGCCACACAAATGTAACACAGTAAGCTGCAGGACAAGTGCACTCCAGTTCATGCATATAATTTCATTAAAAAAAAAAAATAGTTTTCTGATGTTTAAAGCTGTTAAATTCTCCACAATGACTCAAACCACTCCTTCATTTTTGTAACTTCATTACACATGGAGGCAAATATTGACAGCATTTGTCTTGCACAGCTCTGTGTTTACAGATTTCTGCAGGGTTTCTTTTTTCTTTTATTTTTTTAAATTCACACAAGTTTGACAGCGGGTTGCTTTGAATTTCTTGACTGTACGGTGACTCTTGACTAGTGCCCGGCTTAGCCCTCGATGAGGATTTGCATTCTGAGAAAATGTGCTGACCACCGGCGAGTAAACAGACGTGACCATGTTGTCTAATAAGCCAGGTTTTCTGTGTGTGATTGTGTTCCAGGCCCATCAAACAGCGCTGTACAGATAAAAAAAAAAGAAAAAAAAAAAGAAGCAAATCCATGCCACAGAGGAATTTTCTACATATTCATACACCTGTCTTACTGCTAGCATTCGCCCAGCACTCGTGATCTACAGCCTAAAAATAGCCATTAGCTAAGCACAAGGCAAACTGACTCGAACCTGCAAGCATGTCCGCGTCCATTCTCAGTGAAAGTACTGAGTGAACTGAAAGCCTATGAAGAAAGCGTTCACTACTAGCCGAACTGCAGGAGGCCCTGAATGCTTTCGACTGATTTAGGCAGAGTTGATCCTAGAGTAGTGGATTAACATTCCCTCAAACTGGAGGTGTGTTTACAACTAATCACTTCTCAATGCTTGAATTTGGCTTCGTTAAATACAATTATATAGATTACTTAATTATTTTAATTCTAGCAAATAGAAAAAATTATTATTGAAATCATATCGTTGACAGGATTGTCTTTTTTTTTTTTTAGTTGTCTCTAGACTAGCTTCTTTAAAATGATGCTGTGTATTTTATGGGTGGTTATAATGTCTCAGTGCAGTGTCATATAAGCAATATAACAATATACATGTGAGGCACAGGCAGTGGGGGCTCGGTGCTTAAGATGTTGGACTTCTGTTTGGAAGGTCATGAGTTCAAATCCCAGCACCCCCATGCACTCAGCTGCATGAATGAAATGAATGTAAGTCACGCTGGACAAGTGTGTCAAACGCCATAAATGCACTCTCTTGAGTGGCACAAAACAAACAAACAAACAAAAAAGTAACATTCTCCTGATCCTAATGAAATGGTGAGTCTGAATCCTGACGAGTCCATGGCTGAGAGCCAAGGGAATGCAATTTGGTGTGAGATGTGGCATGCTTTCTCTTCCTTGTCAATCACAGTGACTACTTTTACATGCACATCAATATTCCGATATTAATCAGAATTGGGCAATATTAGAATTAGCATTGAGTCGTGTTATAAACGCCGCAATCCGATTTCCTGATTCAGATTAAAACAATATTCCGAGTCTCCAAATTCTCACCCTTGGAATATACCACTTTTAATCAGAAATTTGTTGCTTTTTCAGAATATCCATTGAAAGGAGATATATTCACGTGCTCAGTCTGCAAGGAATTGTGGGTGCTAACAAATGCTTAGCTGTAGGCTAGGGATTTAGGCATGTCAACTCAGGCATACTTACAACAACCATGTACACAGGAATATTCCGATGCCTTTACGCATATAAACATCATATTCGGAATACGGCTGCAACCCGAATAAAGACCTTTATTCGGAAACTTTGGTCTTAACAGCTCACTACAATCTGAACGCAACCCTCTTTGTGCATCAATGAACTTTTAGTATCACTCTCTCCCTGCGTTCTTTTATAAAAGATAGCACAGTGGTCCTGATTACCTGAATCCTCCTCCACACCACACCACACCGCACCGCACCCTACACACACATCTGCACACACACCTTAATAAAGAGTCATTTGTACAAGCTCATTTATTTCCCAGAAAATGAACTCACTTTCTGTCCTGATTAATGATTTTAATCTAAATGAAGCAAATTAAAAATTGAAAATTATACTTCCAAAGCCCACAAAAAAAAAAAGGAGAAGGAGGGGCCACAATGAGAAAAGCGACCGTTCCAGTTAACAAATGAGCCTTCATATATTAATAGATGACCAGGGAGGAGGATAAGGGAATGTGACCGGCGTCACGCCGCGTTCCTGCACGGAGGCCGAGCTGCAACAATACGGCAGGACAATACAGCAAGAGCGCACGCGCGAAGAAGCATGTGAGGGCAAAAGTGCTCATTGTTGGCTTCAAATCCCCAGAGAGTTACCGAGTTATCTTCTTTCTTTAATTATTATGTCAAGGTCTGTCTGTAACCTCTACCTCTCCTCCTTTGAAAGAGGAATATGAATACCCTGTACATACATTAAAAAAATTATTAATTAAAAAAGCACTTAAAATGAATAACAAAAAATTCTTGTCCTGATGGAGTACTGTTTCAGGTCTCATATGGTGATTGGGTACTGAATGATGTTGACAAATTTGGTGTGATACATTGGCACACACACTACAGCACCGGCTGGTCGGTTCGTCTATGTGGTGTCAATGGCAAGCTGTCAAATGCCCAAGCGACTTAATAGACAAAGTGATGAACGGCGATCATTTAGCTGCGCAGGAGCATCGCTGAGAGCCGATATCTGGAAGGGGTTTGATAGGATCACCATTGGATTTCCTCCACTTCAAACAGCCCTGGATTGTGCACACTGGACACTGAGGTATCGACTTTGAAGAGAAATTGACAGATCCGTGCTTTTGTTGCAGGGTGAAATAAACAAAGGCGATAATCAGATGAAGAGCAACACACCCGCACACTGGTGGCTGGAATCGTTCAGGACTCTTTGCTGCCTGGGCAATGGTGCGTGCACACACACACACACACACACACACACACACACACACACACATTGAAAGCAGCCTCCGTCCCTGGCTCGGCTCTGCCGTTATGAGACCTTGAGGCATAGCGGGCCCTTTTTATGAAACCCCATTCTTCATTCCGGAGCCCAATCAGAACAGGCCACTGAAATTTTAAGGGCGCCGCTGAGCCGTGATGGAATGACAAGTGAATGATTGAAATGTTAGGATTCATAATTGGAAACATGGCGCTATCTTATGGGCTTCTCCTGCCCCATTCACCCCCACCCCCCACACACACACTCGGGGTTGTGCCTGGATGTTCTCGCTGCCTGGGCTACAGCAGTGGTTTTATGGTAATTGAGGCAGTTATATGAGGCGGCCGTGGATGGCTCCTTCCTTCCTCTACGCCTTAAGCAGGTGTTATCTTTGGACCGACAGAGCCTCCCAATTGTCGACTCAATAATACAAGAGCTCTCTTATCATGGTTTGGAGGTGACTGATTGGCAGGATGATATGTTTAAACAATACAACCAAAAGTCTAAAGCCCATTGCTCCAGATAAGGATAAGGGAGAGGAGAGAAAGAGAAAGTTAATATGTATTATTATTATTATTATTATTATTATTATTATTATTATTAGGGGTCCAAGCGCAGAACTCGGAAACATACTGTTTTCAATAGGATTCTTCTTCTTTTTCTTGAACCATAGGTCACACAGATGTGAAACTTGGTCAGTCCTCTTACTCAGAAAAAAAGAGATGAGTCCAGTCCACCTGGTGGTTGCGCTATAGTGCCATTTTTTTTTCTGTGTGTGTGTGTGTGTGTGTGTGTGTGTGTGTGTGTGTGTGTGTGTGTGTGTGTGTGTGTGTGTGATTGTTTTGGCCCATATCCCGTGTGTAGCACAATGAACTTTCCCACCCCAGATTTCTTGCTATATTTATTGCTCTTCTTCTTCCCCTTCTTTTTCTTCTTCCTCTTATTAGTATTTATAAATGTTATTTCCATTATATTGCTATAATTATTTTATTTCAGACCCAATATAAAGATCCATATTCATATAAGTATTGTCATAAAACCTTTTTCAGACATAAAATAATGAACCCTGTCAGTACTTAATGTAATATACAGTGCATCTGGAAAGTATTCACAGCGCTTCACTTTTTCCACGTTTTGTTATGTTACAGCCTTGTTCCAAAATGGATTAAATTCATTATTTTCCTCAAAATTCTACAAACAATTCCCCATAATGACAATGTGAAAGAAGTTTGTTTGAAATCTTTGCAAATTTATTAAAAATAAAAACCAAAAAAAGCACATGTACATAAGTATTCACAGCCTTTGCCATGACACTCAAAATGGAGCTCAGGTGCATCCTGTTTCCACTGATCATCCTTGAGATGTTTCTACAACTTGACCGGAGTCCACCTGTGGTAAATTCAGTTGATTGGACATGATTTGGAAAGGCACACACCTGTCTATATAAGGTCCCACAGTTAACAATGCATGTCAGAGCACGAACCAAGCCATGAAGTCCAAGGAACTGTCTGTAGACCTCCGAGACAGGATTGTATGGAGGCACAGATCTGGGGAAGGGTACAGAAACATTTCTGCAGCATTGAAGGTCCCAATGAGCACAGTGGCCTCCATCATCCGTAAATGGAAGAAGTTTGGAACCATCAGGACTCTTCCTAGAGCTGGCCACCCGGCCAAACTGAGCGATCAAGGGAGAAGGGCCTTAGTCGGGGATGTGACCAAAAACCTGATGGTCACTCTGACAGAGCTCCAGCGTGTCTCTGTGGAGAGAGGTGAACCTTCCAGAAGAACAGTCATCTCTGCAGCACTCCACCAATCAGGCCTGTATGGTAGAGTGGCCAGATGGAAGCCACTCCTCAGTAAAAGACACATGACAGCCTGCCTGGAGTTTGCCAAAAGGCACCTGAAGGACTCTCGGACCATGAGAAAAAAAAAAAACTGGTCTGATGGCCTGAATGGCAAGCGTCATGTCTGGAGGAAACCAGGCACCACTCATCACCTGGCCAATACCATCCCTACAGTGAAGCATGGTGGTGGCAGCATCATGCTGTGGGGATGTTTTTCAGTGGCAGGAACTGGGAGACTAGTCAGGATCGAGGGAAAGATGAATGCAGCAATGTACAGAGACGTCCTTGATGAAAACCTGCTCCAGAGCGTTCTGGACCTCAGACTGGGGCGAAGGTTCATCTTCCAACAGGACAACGACCCTAAGCACACAGCCAAGATAACAAAGGAGTGGCTACAGGACAACTCTGTGAATGTCCTTGAGTGGTCCAGCCAGAGCCCAGACTTGAACCCGATCGAACATCTCTGGAGAGATCTGAAAATGGCTGTGCACCGACGCTCCCCATCCAACCTGATGGAGCTTGAGAGGTCCTGCAAAGAAGAATGGGAGAAACTGCCCAAAAATAGGTGTGCCAAAAATAGGTGTGTCATTCTCAAAAAGACTTGAGGCTGTAATTGGTGCCAAAGGTGCTTCAACAAAGTATTGAGCAAAGGTTGTGAATACTTATGTACATGTGCTTTTTTTGTTTTTTATTTTTAATAAATTTGCAAAGATTTCAAACAAACTTCTTTCACATTGTCATTATGGGGTATTGTTTGTAGAATTTCGAGGAAAATAATGAATTTAATCCATTTTGGAATAAGGCTGTAACATAAAAAAATGTGGAAAAAGTGAAGCGCTATGAATACTTTCTGGATGCACCGTGTGTGTATATATACATACACACACACACACATATATATATATATATATATATATATATATATATATATATATATATATATATATATATATATATAGTTAAAATCTGAGGCACAGCCCAAACTCCAAGAGACAGTGAGGTGTTAAAAGCAGCGTGGCCTCGGAGGGAAGTGCTTCAAGATATGATTGGGCCTAACGCTGGACTGGCGGAGAGCAGATCAGTAAAGTGTGTGCTGTGTGCGCCTGTGCCGTGCCTCCCCTGGCCATTTGATTACAGGGGAGATGGAGAGCATTCCCCTCCTCTAGACACACTTCCCCATCAAACAGGGACAAATGAGATGGTGCTGCCCCTGCAAAGCGAGCCTACAATCTGTCAAAGTACAATGCAATTGAGGGCTGATGCAATGTTGCTTCCCTTTCTCCTTCATCCTCTCTCCATCTTCCCTCTTTCTCTAGTGTTTTTCTGTGAATGTTTAAAGCAGCGAGTGTATGTAGTGCACATTGGCGACATGAATCTGAATTTAGACGAGGGGGCCATCACGGTCGGCATAGTCGGCCCATTAAAATAATTAACATTAGTGCTAATCAGCTAGTTTGACCCAATTTTCATAAGACTAATGTTGTTTACAGCTACACTTTTTAATCCACCAACTCCTCCACCCCTCTCTCTATATCATGCACACACAGACCATACTGACAAACGCCAGTAACATGGAGGTGCTTTTTATATGTATTTTACAATATATTATTGGGGAAGAAACGACCTTGTGGGGACAGTACCTGACCTCCATGAAGTCACACACACAAACACACTCTATCCTTCTTGACATGCCAACACACCCTCCAACCAAGGCTTGAACGATACCAGAGAGAGGCAAATGATTATCCCCAGTGGAAGTACAATATAGCATGGGGAAGAGTGTGTGTGTGTTGGGGTGAGTGGGTGTCTCTCTTTTAGAGTTAGGGGAGGGCATTTCTTTTGAGATATCATATCTGAACTACTACAAGACTCACCTCCTTAAAGATTCATGCTCCTGCTACCAAGTCCTCTTCTGTCTCATGTTCCAAACTTTTCAAGAAAGTTACCACAAGCTCTGTAAGCACCTAACAGCTCTGGGAAAAAATATATATAAATGCTCCCCAGCCAGCAGTGGCATGGCTTTTTGTGGCAGGTAATAGTCTATCAGGAGCTGGGAGATTGGTAATGGCATGGGCCTTGGAACAGCAGGTACAGCGCTAGCAGGCAGTTGGGTGATGCTGACGCTGGCTCTCTGGCTAATGGAGGGCGATGCTATTGGAGGGTAAGTGAGAGACGGGGGAGGGAGGGATGAAGAGAATGCGATGGTGCTAGGGGGTGGGCCACTCTGGTTAATATGAAGCAGGTCGAAGGCTGATGGGGTTATGAACAGTGCACCTGCAGGCTCCTACAGACCTGGCTGTGGGAGAGAAGCAGGTAATTACTGTCGTTCTGCGCCCTGTGTGTTTGCTCAACCTTTTATACCTTTTGTACTACTACATCGGTTCCTGCCTGATTACAATTACACTTTATTTATGACTCAGTCTTCATTGCTAGCCCTGTTTAGGTTCCTGGGCTTAAAGAAATATTTCCTCTGATGATAATAATGAATAAGAGGATGTAAGAGTCACTTCTCTAATTCTTTCTTTGAAAAAAACACCTGTCAGTCAGCCTCTGGACCGTAGGTGCCTTTGTGCTTGATGACAGGTGTACATCAGGAGTGTGTGTGGGGTGTGTTTAAGTGTGTGATATGGGTCATGGTTCAGTTACACTTAGTAGTTTCATGTTCTGTATAAAATTGCCCATCTGCTTTACCAAGAAAAAAAAAAAATCATATAAATAATCATATTTCTATAAAACCAGGATTTATCTGTTTACAGTAAAAGTGGAACATGAGAAAATAGATATCCTGTGTCGGAAGCGGAATTATCAGTGGACCTATAGCTGATTGATGAATGCCCTGTAACCAATTTAACACGTCGTTACGATACTATTTTTGGATGAGAAATTAGCAGGTGCCCAATGATGTGCCTTATGGAGGAGCAACTCTGAATAGAAATGCATTTATAATGCTTTGTTTAATGCCCATGACCTATTTAACTACAAATTACACAACTCCTGGTAGTGTTTGGTTTGCATGCTTGTGAGGAGCTTATAAAGGTTTATTAATATTGCAGCTGATAATGCTAATAATGCTAATAATGTGTCAGTGTTCTATGATGATGATTTGAAATATTTTGTTCTAAGCACTTATGATTAAGATCTAATAATAGGTTCTGTATATGTGTTGTCTTAACTGCAGGAATGCTGTGCCTCTGTGTTGCCTGTTTGCCAGCCAGCCCCTGCCATTCCCAGATTGCTATTATCTAGCCTCTCAAAACCAGCAGGTCCACACTGAGCCAAATTTAGCCTGCACAGCCCTCCACCCCCCAGGGCCTCTGCTAGAGCAGCTTGCCACTCCAACTTCCTCCTATGCCTTTCACATCTGCCATCTTTTCCTCAGTCACTCAGGTCCACACAAAGATTGATGAGGTGTGTGATGATATCATGTGCATAAAGAGATTGTGTGTGTGTGTGTGTGTGCGTGCGCAGGAGTTTATTTGTGTGTATATCGACTGCGTGGTGCTTCGCGAGAAGATAAGTTGAACAGAAGGCAAGCACTTTTTGGGCTGCGCCACACAGCAGAAGGCTGCAATCAGGTCATGTAGTGGTCGTCAGTGATGATCTGGACGCAGAGGAATAGGGACAAGGCTTCGGGCGCCAGCTGTTTACACGGGCTGCCCACTGCCAAAAGCACCACCGCGCCCCCCTTGCAACCAAATCAGACCATCCAGCTGGAAAAGTGCAGTCTGTGGGACCCAGCGTGGGCCCCCACTATGCAAAGAGTCGGCGTCTGTAGGCAGCAGTGCAGAACCGGACATGCAGGAGAGCCTTGTCTGGCTGGTACCTTCACGCCCAAGTGGAGCCCAATAAGAAAATTGCTCACAAATTACCAAAACAAAGCAGAAGAAGGTGACTAGCATAGGCAAATCCAGGCAGGGTGAACCTGGATTGTGCAAAGTATCTGGTAGGACACAGGTCACGTCTTGTTTGCTGACGTTGCGGATGTACCGTTGCATTGCAATGACGGACAGGCTACTGCACCTGTGCAACAGTGGATATCTGTACAGGAACTAAAGATGAGCAGGTGCTAAACAATGTCATCGCGTAAGAATCACCATGTTCAGGGAGGAGAGAGACAGTGAGTATACACAGAAATGCTGAGGATCTAGTTGGAAGCCATTCAAGATCTCCCAAGCATACAAGAGCTTAGGGCTTCTAGGTGGTTTGACAATGCATACACCACACTACATGCATTTATTGTGGTCTGCTGAGACCACTGGCAGGAAGATATGTGGATATATGGATATATGGATATGTCTATGACACTATGGCACACTATCAATTTGCCAAACTGTCAAGAAAAATGGTGTTTGGGAAATTATGTCTTTCCATTAGATGTTCATGCTTTAGGAGGACAATGGCATTTGACTGAAATAAAACCACTTTGAACATGAGGTCAATTACAAGACTGTTGATTCATACACTCTGGGTCTGGTGGTAATGAGGGGAAAGACCTCTTGCTGTCGCTTTGCCTGTTTTTTTGAAGATCATGATTAAGAAAAGCACTAAGTGCATAACAGGAAAGTCAGTGGAGCAAAATTGACCAGGCTCTGGAAGGGAAGGATGGCATACACTGTCCTCCCTGTTGACACTAGCCAACTGTGTAAGACACTCAGAGGAAAGTGCTCTCTGCCCTCTTCCACATACCTATGGGGAGAAAATGTATATGGAAGAGGGCAGACAGTGGAAGAGGACAGTGGAAGTGGGCTTTTCTAGCGTATGCAGAAAATGGAAGATTTGCTCTGAGTCTGTTACGCAACAGTTCAGAAAAAATGCAGCTGGCTGGCTTCAATTGTCTCGGAGGAAGCCTGTTTTAGCCTTCACCATCCTCTGCTAGTAACTGTCCTATCATAGTAAAGAACTGGCTGATGGGTGGGAATTGGCAGCACAAAATGATAAACCAATGAGATCGGGAGGAAGAGGGGTTGAAAGGAGAGAGAGGGGGAGGAGATCTGCTGAACCAAAATGCAGAAGGTTGACCTTTCTTTATAAAAAAAACCCCCCCCCAAAAAACCCTCTCAGCAATTAAGTAATAGTGTCTTAATTATGTGTGTGGTTTTATACAGTGCCAGAGGGGATATTTAAAATGGCAAAAAGACATCTGCATAAGGCATATTTTCATACGCTCTCGAGTTTCACCAAATTCTTAGTTTCGGATGGAGGATCAGGCTAAAGCGTACTGTATACGTAATGGATAATGTAGTGTATGTGCTGGGATGTACTGTGTGTTTGTGGCATTCTATGTCGCTATTAGACTATATAATCATTTAGTTGCATTTGTAGACTCCATTCACATGATCTCATGCAAAGAGTCAGCACTATTTTGGGAGGATAACAAGAAGATATCAATTTGAATTGCTATGAAATATGGAATATAAAGGATAACAAAGTGTATGAAAAACACAACTAAATAAAACGAAAAATAGAAATGTAGCCAGAAGAGCTGGAACACAGGAATAAAAGTAGGACAAACTAGAGCAAGAAAGGGAGCGTGTGAGAGACAGAGAGTGAGAAAAAGAGATAGAATGACTGCATAATGATATCACTCCCCAGAGAGCCCTCTTTAAGACAGACGCTCTCTATTTTGGGGAAGCAGAGGTGGGGAAGTGTGCTGGGTGGATAGTGGTCTCACACGGGTCCTCTCTTCAGGCTCTAAATGAATTGAATAGCGGCATTGCATAATCTAGCAAGCTTTGCTGCTGACAGCACAATGATTTATGCCCTCCGTCAGAGGGAGAGAAGAGCACAAGAGCGGGAGACAGCTAGTGGTGGAAGGGACAGTGTGTATGAGCATGAGAAACGGATAGAGAGCAAGAAGAGGCAGGAAGGGATTAGATGCAGGGATGGTGTGGGAACCCGGAACGGGAGAAGAAGAGGGTGGAGGTGAGACAGATGCACTCTGTGGGACTCCTGATGAGACAGGCCTGTCTCTCTGTCCTTCTCACTCCCCTCCCTCACACAAAATTCTCCCTCCAAGAGACACCTGGGATGACTTAAGTGTGACAGCTCTAAGTCATCACCATTAGAGCTAAACGATTTGTACCACAGAGAGATGTAGAGTAATAAAAGTTTGAGGGGAAAGAATCTAAACACAATCTTAGTCCTGACCCATTTGACTGAGCTTATAGTCTTATTTTCTGTCACATCTTATCCCAACCTGTTGACAATGCTAAGTCAAGCAAGTTCAAGTAATGGAACAGAAAACTAATAAACCAATATGATGGATCCTTTAAAGGTGTTTTCCTATCAGAGGGGTAGAACTACTATAGGACATGAAAAAACCCTTATCTATCCAAAGAACCCATGAGGAACTCTTCTTTCTAAGACTGAATCTTCATCCATGATGTTACATTGCTACACAAATGGAGATACACTATTTGGCCAAAAGTATGTGACATCTGGCAATCATGCTCAAATGTTGATGCCCAAATGGCAATGTTCCTGTGAACAAAGCAAAGAACCCTGCCTTCAACCTCACTGAACACCTCTGGGATGAATTGGAACTCATGTCTACTCACCCAACATCAGTATCTATCCTCACTAATGTGCTTGTGGCTGAATTGGCAAATCCCCAAAGCCACACTCCAAAATCTACTGGAAAGTCTTCCCTGAAGAGTGGAGGTTATTATAACAGCAAAGGGGGACTACATCAAGAATGGGATGGTTAACAAGCACATACTGTATGGATGTGATTAGTCTGGTGTAAACAAACATTTGACCATATAGTGTATATTCATTCACTGATCTTCACTTAATGCTTCACCCTGATCAGGGTCGCAGTGGATTCAAAACCAATCCTGGTAACACTGGGTGCAAGGTGGGAATGGAACCCCAAATGGGACACCAGTCCATCACAGGGCAACATATACACACCTATTCACACCTAAGGACAATTTAGCATAGACAATCTGCCTACCTAAATGGTCTATATAGCGCTTTTATCCAAAGTGCTTTACACTGTCTCGTTCACCCATTCACACACACTCATACACCAATGGTAGCAGAGCTGCCATGCAAGGTGCTAACTTGCCAACGGGAGCAACTTGGGGTTCAGTGTCTTGTCCAAGGACACTTTGTCAGGTGTAGTCATGTGAGTCCGAATCGAAACGCCAACCCTACGATTAGTGGACAACCCGCTCTACCACCTGAGCCACAGTCGCCCATGTTTTTGGACAGTGGGACGAAAACTGCGAACTATCCCAGAACCCTGTGCTACGATGCCCCATCTGTGCCGCCACCACTATTGACTTCAAAAATTCCTCACATATTTCTAAAACCCAAATTGAAGAAACCACACTGTGTGCTGTACAATAGGCAATAAAGTCACGGATAAACAACAGAAGAGAATCTGCACATCTAAACATTATATGTGTCAACATGTGGCAGATCTTTGATCATGATCATAACAATAAGTGTGTTGCCTGATGGCTAGCTTGCCAAAAATGTCACTCAAACATACTGTCTTTTGAAAAGGAATGAAGTGTATGTGATAATGCATCTCTCTCATTCACGCACAGCCACAGGCTCTGTTTATATTTTCGTATGAACGTGTGTGAAGTGAGAGAAGCGATAGCCTCATTCATATATAAAGCCAGGTCTGGCTGCTTTGCTTCCTCGGCAGTCCTCCTCCCCAGAGAGAAGGTCTAGCTGAGAGAACTGGTGCTGTCAGACTCCCAAACTGAGGCGTTCATTAGGACAGCAACTTGCTATAACACGGTCAAATAATTGGATGAGTCTCTAATTGCCTTCTGCAGGAATTAGGTGTTACATATTCGGAACGTGCATCCCATCACTGCCAGGCTGAGACTCGTTCTCTCTTTCTATCCCTGCTGGGAATGGAAAGGTAGGTTTGCATGCAACAGAGAGAGAGAGAGAGAGAGAGAGAGAGAGAGAGAGAGAGACGAGGGAGGTAATGTCGGTTCTATATCATGAGGAACGTAGTGTTTTCCCAAAGGGGAAGTGATAAATGAACGTAACTTAGAAGCTTTTGAGAAATACCCAGGAATATACAGGCAAGTGTGCGGTAGTAATGGTGGTGGTAGCATGTATGTAGAAGATGCGTTTAAGTAGTGTAGTGCAGTGGCAGTTGCAGGTGAGGAGCATTATTCAGAAAGAGAGCGAGAGAAAAGGGATACATTAAGCTTTCTTTGGTGGAACGCATCCGTCTACGGGCATGGACATGAAGGATGCATCATAAATGTTGCCTTTCCTGCACACCTATTCTGGAGGGAGAAGTAGACGCTCAGCTGTACACCCCTGGGGAGTGCACCACACTTGTGTGCAGTCATAAATGAAGCTTTTTGCTCTCGTTGTATGTGTGTTAGTCTTTTGTCAACGCTGCTGCCTGCGTTTCTGTTTGGAACTTTAAGATATTTTGAGCTTGTCGGCTACATCTCTCTAAGTGTTTGCTGTTCCGCAATACAGCTGTCCACCGTGGCTTGCTCTATAGCATCATGGTTTAGCATTAGCATATAGCAGGAAAGCGACAGTTCTTCCCGAGGCTCTCGGGCATGTTTCGGCCTCTCGACGTGCCCGTGGATGTAATTTTACAGCTGGGTGGCTGGAGGTAACTGCACAGCAGGTGGCTAGCCCCCCAGGGTCACACTGTGAGGTAGTCAGGCAGCAATTTCCTTGGAGCTAGAAAGTATGTCTGTGTATGTGTGTAGATGTGTAAGTGCTTGTGAGAGGTCTGTAACTTGCCGCCAGCGTGTGGACGCCAAAGCGAGTTTCGAGCCGTCTCTCTGTGCATATGTATGATCGTGTTTCGTTTCGTTTGCTAGCTCAGGCTGGGTGATCGGCACAGGATTTACTCCGGTAAGAGTAGGGATTTCATCACAACCATGTGAGGGATTCTTTTTGATCTGGATTAGTGGTCCTTCCCCGACCCCTACATCTTTCCCTTGGGGTGACAGGGCTAATTTCAGACTCATCTTCCCCTACGGCAGATATTCCTTCCTCACTACAGCCCCTGACACATCGACTCACCACAGGTAGCCACCCATAATTAGCGACTTCTGACAAACCTCCACCCGCCTGGGATGAGAGCACTGAGCTATGTGCTAAGCTACCCTCAAAGCGAACATGGCATGGTTTACGCTAATGGCCAAACGTGAGAAGAAAACACAAATATTACAGAAATCCAGGCTTTTCGGGATAAAGCGTATACAAATGTTTCGCATGAACAGCTGTGAATTCGAATTGGGCATTTGTTTAGCTTTCTTGCGAACATTTTTTTTCTTTTAAACTGATGAATCAATTTCACCAAATGACCCTTCTTCATATGTAAGGAGAGACCTCAGTATTAAATTCAAGCACTTTACAACAAATGGCCGTGCCATAGCGTGCCATTTTGATATATGTGTGTATAGGTGGCTAGGAGCGAGAACAAAAGGCTGCTATTTGTCTGTGTGCTCATGGGGGTAGGTGCCATATCAAACATGCAGCTACATCCTTCAGAGCCTTCTGAAAACGGGCCCCTACGTATCAATTACCTACCTGTCACCAGCACCAGTCGCATAGGCAAATCGGCCTGCGCGGGGCAACAGTAGTGCTGAATGAGATTTGTTTAGGGTGCGCATGTGTGTATGGATGTGAAAGAGAAACATTTCACACATATAACATTGACAAAGGAGCATGCTTTTCCCAACCACCATTCAAATCATGTGTACAGAGACAAATGTGTGGAGGAATGCACACATGTGCACACAGATGCCCACATCCTCCAGAATGTACCTGTGGGGTGTGTGTGCCTGCTGTTAGTCTCCAACTGGGTTGTTTTGGTATAATGCGAGCTGACCGCTACGGTCTATGTGAGGCAAGCTTGCTGCAGGCCTGCATGTGTGTCTGTGTCTCTTTGCATAAGTTGCAGTCCACCTAATCATGACTTAAACAGAGTGGATGTTTGCATACACACACACACACACTCTTTCGCATGCCTGTGGCCCCACAATGAGACTATCAGGCCTGTCAGCACCTTCACACACCTGAAGAGGTCCTGTGTTGTGAGTGACAGAAGCATAGCCTCACACTCACAGTTTTTCTCATCTCCCCTCAGCCCACATATGATTGCAGTCCTTTAGGAGCACATGGTACAAGAGAGAGACGACAGAGCAAAAACAAAAGGCTTGTGCAGCAATGGAGTGCAATATCTGTGCCTTTCTTTTTACACTGATATATGGAGTGTGCAGCGCAAGGTATCAGCAGAGAGTTTTTTAGCACATAGGTGATAGACCTCCCAATGTCAGAGTGTGTGTTTTCGGAGAAAGCCCCAGCCGCTGTTTCCACAGGAGAGCAGCCAGCTCCAAATAACTGCTTGTCTGCTCAGTAGACCTCTAAAGAATATGCCTCGGAGGCCGGCTCTCTAAATAAGAAGCATGCTTGTTAGTGGGCCGAAGGGGGGCCAAGGCCAACACCGCCGTCTGGCTGACAAGGTGGGCCTGGAGGGCATGATGCTGCGAGGTGCTTCACTTTCAACCTTGACTCTTAGACCTGTTCCACTTTCTTTCTCGTTTACAAGAACAGTTTTCCTTCCTCTGAGCTCTAAAGGAAAACAGCAATATAATAGTGGTTTTCCCTTCCACTGTTTCGTTTTTTTTTAATTTACCCATTCTCCCTGTTTTTGTTTTTCTCTTCTCTTTTTTTCTTACCTTCCCGCATCATTCCGACGGTGAGACACTTCATAAAGCGGCAAGCTTGGCAGGACTTCCGTCTGCGCTTGGTGATCTCGCATTCGTTGGTGGCGGGGCAGCTGTACTCAATATTGCCTAGCAGAATTAAAGAAAAGAGAATAAAGAAGAGCGTATGAGATGAATGAAAATCTTGCTGTTGAACACTGTTACAGGAACAGCTAGCATCCATGATCCTGCTCATCTAGCTAATCCAGGTCTGATAAGGATCCTGATGTAAATCGGTTCTGATATCGTAACATTTCTTAACATTATTAGTCGTGCTAGACAAAAACCTTTCGAAATCCCTCATTAAAGAGTGTGTGATAGGGAACGATAGAGAGGATTAGATGCTGAGAGAAGCTTCATTGGCAGAAAATTCATATTCATCAATTTGCAATGTTTAATGTTCATCTGGCAAAACCAACCTTACTCAAGCATCGAGTGTTTTTATGAAATAATAAGACATAGGAATTAATTGCACATCATTGAGAATAACAATAATAATAAGCCTGATGCACCAGCAACAAAGTAAAGAAAAGTGTGTTCAATTAATAAGTGAATATTTCTGAGCCAATGTGATTTTATGTTAAAAGCCATTTTAACATCTAGAAAAAAAAATCCTGAAAGGTATTGCCTGCGATATATTACAGCATATACTGTATGAATATTACATTATCACTGTCACTGTCTCCAACACACACACACACACACACACACACACACACGCACACACACACACACACGTAATTAACATGTGTCTCGCCTGGGACCTTCTCACTGATGAAATATTTCAGAGTTAATCAGACTTTGTAAACACTGATTTGTATTGACTTCTCTTCTGTGAACTGATGTTTCCTCATTAAAAAGCACATTAGCGGCCAGGAGGACTGAACACTCAAGACTGCTAATTCAACAGGAAACAGTATTTAAAGTATGCATGTCCATTAGACTAAAGCCCAATTCTCATTAATCAGGTAATCACCAGGTCCCATTAGGATCTTCAGATCTGGCCCACCATGTGTACACGTGGCTGCATATGTGTGTGGGAAGTGTGTGTGTGTGTGTGTGTGAGGGATGAGAGGTGCATGTTTACATTTCGGGGACTCATGTGGACCAAGTAATGTAAGACTGTGTTTGTGTGTGTGTGTGTGTGTGTGTGTGTGTGTGTGTGTTTTCCAGCGAGCCATGAGCCACTGAAACACCCCAACATGATTTGCTAGTGGCAGTCGATTAGCACAATGTCCGCTGTCGATCACTCAAGCTGTGTAGAGAGGTTTCAGCTGTGTTACCATACTGCTGTCCTGGGTACTCTGCTTGTCTTCATAGCACACACCACATTCCCATCACTCATCAATCTAAGACAAAAACCGCCAATCGAGTTAATCACTGTCTAAACCGTGGCCCTAGAGTGACCATATGCCATCGTCTCTCCCATGGCTGTATAAGAAGATAGAACTGAGAAAAGTCTTCCCGTGCAGGAAGGCCAATGTTTGTCACATTCATTCTCTCTCTCTCTCTCTCTCTCTCTCTCTCTCTCTCTCTCTCTCTCTCTCTCTCTCTCTCTCTCTCTCTCTCTCTCTCTCTCTCAGACTTGAGTGGCTCAATTGGGAAGTGATAGATACAGGTTGTCAGATGGCATTGGAGAGGTGCCACCTTTACACCAGCTGCCAGAGGCTCTGAGTGGCCACAGTGGCCCTGCCATCACTCCATCCCCACCCATCAACCTCCAACCTAGCCCCAGCTCCTCAAGCTCTTTTGCTCTCCATCCCCCCCACTTCACCTCAACCCCCTCTCCAAAACCAGCCAGCCTGGAAGTCAATAAACACCCAGCTGGATGAAGTGGGTCTGGAAATTACTGAGAGTTTCATTGGCTAATGGGATGAAACATACCAATATGTCAAATTCCCAGCATCAGAGGGTCTGGCTCGTAGTCGGGCCAAGCAAAATATCTGACCCACTTGTTCATAAATGTACGTTTTCGACTGGACTGATTGCTCTATGCTTATGGTGCTTACATACATGAAATGCACTCGATTAAGCCAGGTCTACTTATGTTATATATTACAAATTAAAGGGATGGGTTTTTTTATGCTGTGTGATGAAATATTTCACATTTAAGTTCGGGTTTACTGGAGTGAAGCTGAGCTCTACTTGTAATACCACACTGTACCATGAAAACTTCTCACCTTACCTCACCTCACCTCACCTAATGTAATTAATGTAGCTAAATCAATGTGATGACTCTAGTTTCCTATTCCCAGTTCCCTTAAGCAACCTTGTCCCAAAATTCATTTAGGTCAAGACCAACTTTCACACACAAAAAAAACCCCGACAAAGGCAGAGGGAGGTTGTAAACCAACCTTGAATGGTTCTTTTGAAGAAGGCCTTGCAGGCTTCACATGAGGCCACACCATAGTGGTAACCTGACGCAATGTCACCGCAGACCAGGCACAGGCGCTTGGGCATGGAGTTGAGCATGTATTCACACTTGATCTGTGAATCCTCGCCGATGGTGCTGGAGCAGTCTTCGTAACGCTTTGCGCCGGTGCCGTTGGGGCCCAGCGTGCCTCCTGGGCCATACAGCGTGGGCGAGTCCAAGCCGTTCTGGTGGCCGTTCATTGCTGAACTGTAGCTGCCACTGGCGTCTGATGAGCCGCCGGGGCTGTGGTGGTTGACACTGTCAGTCAGCGAGGCTGGGCTAGAGGGTTCCGTCTTGATGTATGAGGGACAGTTGGACTCAATGTGGCGGTCCTTGCTGGACATTCTGCAAAGCAGCCTGTTTAAGACACAAAACAAAGCAAAACAAATGTATAAGATGAAACAAAGCCCATCCATCCATCCATCCATCCATCCATCCATTTATCATACGGCTTATCCTACACAGGGCTACAGTGGAGCCTGGAGCCTATCCCAGGGTACACAGGGTGGGGGACATTCTGAATGGGGTGACCACCCATCGAAGGGCACAATCACACACACATTCACACACTACAGACAATTTAGAGATGCAAATCAGCCTACAGCTCATGTCTTTGGACTGGGGGAGGAAACCGGAGTACCCAGAAGAAACCCTGAAGCATGTGGAGAGCATGCAAGCAGTGAGATTTGAACCCCCAACCCTGGTGTTGTGAGGAAGTGACAGTGAGGAAATTTTCCCAACGGTAATACCAGTATCACCGCGATCACCTCTTTCCCCCCCTTGCTTTTATATCGCTTATGAATGCCCGTGCAGCCATGCACATTTCACCTTCGCTTTCAAATTAGTGTCAATTCAGGGGTGGCAATTCTTTGAATGGTGCACGTTCCCTATTAACATTGGGCTTAAATCCAAAATATTGCCAAATAGGTGCTTTTACATTTCGCTTTGAAACGAAATCTTCCGCCATCATCTTGTCAGTCAGCTCGCTTCACTCTCGTCGTGCTAAATGAAATCTGACTCCTGCTGACTCCTTCGGCTCATGCTGAATTGAGCAGACACTCTGTGACTGTGTTTTTACAAAACAAACCTTATTCTTTCCTCCCAGTGTTAATGACTTCTCTATGAGGAAGCATAATAAGAGAGAAGAGAAAGTCCCATGGACCTCGCTAAAGCTTCAAGCTGAGTTTATCTACATGGCAACATTAACACACACACACACACACACACACACACACACACACACACACACACACACACACACACACACACACACACAGAATCA
>NC_030424.2:5835000-5837500 GCF_001660625.3 Ictalurus punctatus
GTCTCTCTCTCTCTCTCTCTCTCTCTCTCTCTCTCTCTCACCCTCTCTCTCTCTCTCTCTCCCTCTCTCTCTCTCTCTCTCTCTCTCTCTCACCCTCTCTCTCTCTCTCCCTCCCTCCCTCCTTCCCTCTCCCTCCCTCCCTCCCTCTCTCTCTCTCTCTCTCTCTCTCTCCCCCCCTCTCTCTCTCTCTCTCTCACCCCCTCTCTCTCTCTCTCTCTCTCACCCTCTCTCTCTCTCCCTCCCTCCCTCCCTCCTTCCCTCTCCCTCCCTCCCTCCCTCTCTCTCTCTCTCTCTCTCTCTCCCTCCCTCCCTCCCTCCCTCTCTCTCTCTCTCTCTCTCTCTCTCTCACCCCCCCCTCTCTCTCTCTCTCTCTCTCTCTCTCTCCCTCCCTCCCTCCCTCCCTCCCTCTCTCTCTCTCTCTCTCTCCCTCCCTCCCTCTCTCTCTCCCTCCCTTCCTGTCTCTCTCCCTCCCTCCCTGTCTCTCTCCCTCCCTCTCTCCCTCCCTCCCTGTCTCTCTCCCTCCCTCTCTCTCTCTTTCTATCTCCTTTTTCTTCTTTCTCCCTCCATCAAAATCAAGATTGTCTCAGAGAAATGGTCAGGGTTGTTTTTTTTCTCATGGCATCATGTCTATGAAATCTTTTGCATTGTAGCTATATTTTGAAAACTGTAGTTTTATATATATATATATATATATATATATATATATATATATATATATATATATATATATATATATATATATATATATTTGAAAAAAGTCTACAATGATTATAACATGCATATAAGGACATACTTACATATCCCCAATACATACGGATACATTAAGTGTTGTTTAAAATGGAGATTAGAAGCACGGTGTCTGATTACAGTTTCTTTAGCATTGGAAACACACACACACACACACACACACACACACACACACACACACACACACACACACACACACACACACACACACACACGCAAGAAAAAGCCCTGAGCTGTTTTTATCAGCAGTGTGAGGAGATCAATTGTTATAACATTACAAGACTGGAAAAGGAGTAATTCACTTCATTGTCGATGACTGACTGCAAAATAACACCTCTTATTACATGCAATCAATTCCATAATGGGAAAACCAGGTTGGGCCATAAAACCGATGAAAAGAGCCTGAGTGTGGGACAAAAGCCTGTAGATTCTCTACTTAATCTTTACTTTGAACTATGATATTATCCTAAATCTGAAAAAAAAAGACAAATAGACTGTGTACTGTATAAGCATGTATATTTAAATACACACACACACACTGATAAAATGATCCCAAACTGGTGTGTGTGCAAGTTCATAGATGGAAAGCTTGATGATTTAGGAAGTTTTCCTGTCCAAGCTCATTAGATAAGGGTCACACATAAGATACACACTTTCCCTCTGTCTCTCTGTCTCTCTCTCGTTACCCCTCATATTAAGCAAGGCTCATATTAAACTTCAAAAGACGTTCCAACACAGGCCTCGGTAAATAGATAAATAATCATTGTCATATTTTGAAAAAAATTAAATAAAATTAGCAGTACTGTATGTATCAGATTTCCTGTTTAGGACACACACGCACAAAAAAAGAAAAACACCTCATCCGCCGTTCCACCTCGACACAGGACGGATAAGACAGGATGAGCCATGGTGTTGATGAAATGAAACTGCACATAAATATAATACTCGGGGGTGGGGGGGTGGGGTTGTGGATTAAAAACACAATTTATTAAACAGATGTTTGAAGAGGATTTTATTCAGTGAAATATGACAAGAGGGAGAGAGAGAGAGAGAGATGGGAAAAAAAGAAGAAGAAGAAGCAGTGGTTGTTTTTCGGTGACTGAAGCGAGGAAAGCCGTGTCTTTAACCAGATCAGAATCTTGAAATTGGCTGTCAAGACGGGATTGTTGTGAGTTATAGCCGTCTATCATTCCCCCTCCTCTCACCCGCTCGGGTGAAGATGCACTGAGCTGCCCCTACGACCGCCACTCCACCCCTAAAGCACCTTTAAATTTTCAACACCAACCGCCATCTGTTACCAAATCTAATTCACATTCTGCCCGTAATCGGGTTTACCTCTCTAATACCCGTTCTTCCTGCTCATGGAGCCTCGGGCCCAGCCGTGAACATCCGTCTCTCGCCCTATTCCTCTCTCTCTCTCTCTCTCTCTCTCTCTCTCTCTCATGGTCACTCTCAAACTCTGTATTTACAGATTATATTCAAATATTCAGACCTATGATGAAGTGACCACAACAATTGTCTGCCCTGCAATCTCAGTCCTGGTGAGACCAAAAATGTCACGATCACTTCATCACAGGTCTGAACATAAGAGCGGACTACACAAGCTGCTCAATTTTAATAACAAGCCACTCCCTGGGCAAACGAATCCTGTTCTCAGCATTTGATTGTGGATGTAAAATAGCATATCTGAATAAATAAATAAATCATGGTCACTGGTCACAACAAAGTATATAAATATGAATGAAATACATGC
>NC_030424.2:5847500-5877500 GCF_001660625.3 Ictalurus punctatus
TTACTGTTCAATATACATGTGTGTATCGAGCCCACACATTATTATTATTATTATTATTATTATTATTATTATTATTATTATTATTCCCACTGCTGCACAAATACTAATATATGCACTAGCTATTAATGTGCTTTCTCTTCCTCCATCTTTCATACACACAAGCAGAGCATCAGCAGTATCACTGCACTATAATGTGAACGTGTGTGTGTGTGTGTGTGTGTGTGTGTGTGTGTGTGTGTGCGTGAGAGAGAGATATCAATTCTAACAGCTAAAAGAACAGCAAATGAGTTCAGGTTATGCCATATCAACTAGCAGCCAGGTGGAAACATCGTCTGCTGTCTGCGAGCGCAGCATGGAGCATGTACGGAGATTTACACCGAAAGCCTCCAATCAGAAAGGCTTTGGTTTACAATCACGCGAAGACGAATGCTGAGTTAATAAAGAAATCAAATCAATCTGGGCATTTAAATCGCGCCGTAAAACAAACCGTCGAAAAATGAAAGAAAAGCATGCAGATACTTATTCATGCTTCACTTCACTTTTTGATAACTGTGAAAGAAATCAGAGCGGCGCGTTGGTCATGGCACACACACACAAACACACACACACACACACGAACACACAGTAAAGTCA
The DNA here is from genome assembly GCF_001660625.3 of Ictalurus punctatus. NCBI lineage: Eukaryota > Metazoa > Chordata > Actinopteri > Siluriformes > Ictaluridae > Ictalurus > Ictalurus punctatus. Next base: position 5,848,134 of record NC_030424.2, read on the forward strand.
CTCATTATATGCAAGTTTTGCACTGGATCATGCGGTACTCCAGCACACCTGGCACATCCTCACCCGGTCTGTCTATCATTCTAAAATTAACCACCAAACTATTCAGGTCACTTTCATGTGGAATTAAAATGTCCGTCCCAAACAGGACTCGCTTCTGAGTCCCAGAGATAACCATCCTCTTAACCAAGTGCCTCTTCATTTAAACAACTCAAACATGTCCTCATTTTGTTCAGATCCTTACTCAGAAATGGCACACACACACACACACACACACACACACACACACACACACACACACACACACACACATTAGACAAACCAACTGGTGTTTAAGGACTGGCGTGGAAAGATGAGAGAGGACAGGAAGAGGTGCAGGAGCACTGAATAGGGCTGGTCATAACAGAGTGAACATTCAGCACTATCACACACACACACACACACACACACACACACACACACACACACACACACACACACACGCACATACACTCATGCGCACAAATGAAGTATGATAGGAGAAAGAGGTGAAATATTTCACTGTCAGCCACCGGGCCACACAGCCATTCATTTCCCTTTCTCTGCTACAGGACAATGACAATTTCATCATTTAATACAAGATCAGTGGTTTAAAAAAAAGAAGAAAAAAGCATCCAAATAGAGCAGTTATGATCCAAAATTCTGTCCCTGATGCAGAGACGAGCATGCGAATACTCTGCGTGCACACACACACACACACACACACACACACACACACGTCTCGTATGTCTTTGTTTGCCAGTGATTGAAAAGCGGCCTAAATGGTCTGCTTGATCTAGACAAAAAAACATATTAGGAGTATTCCAGTCTCTCTCTCTCTCTCTATATATATATATAAATTGGACATCAGTGAACTCCACAGTCTCTGCTGTCTACTCGCGAATCAGAGGTGAATAAGGCTTCGAGCGAAAGCCCTATTTTTACACCCTTATCTGGCCCGAGTGCAGCGCCTGCTCATGGACTGACCAGTCTCTATTGACCTGCTGTAACTCAATCGTCCCACGCTCCGAGCTCTGATGCACCTACTCCCCACCCCTCAAACGTAAGTATACAGGGTGAAATCGAAAGACAACAGGGAGTGGGGGAAAAAATCGAATATGAAGGCGCAAGAAAAGGGAAGGGAAGAAAAAAGAAAGCCATACTCTCTGCCTTTCAAAGAGTCTGATAGTTAAGCAGTAGTGTGGTGCTGTAAGTGCTAATTATAGCTTGTAGGTTGTGGTGTGAGTCTCAGCTGGTGTGGCCTTCCTCTTAAAAAAAAAGAAATAAACCACTTTCACGTTTTTCTTTAAAAGACAAATGTGAGGAAAAAACAAACATATCACTATTATCAGACAATTGCATCATCAGCTTGTTAGAATTGTGTTGTGCGTCTGTGTATGTCTGCTTTAACACCGCGACTTCTCTCTGTGTTTATGTGTGTGTGAAGCCACTTATTGCACCTTCGGAAACAAAAGGTCAAAAATATACGCCCCGCCTTTTACTTTACTGCCTCGCCATTCCCTATTTTTTTTTCCCCTCCAGAAAGACGAGAGAGGGGGGACGCTTGTGTCTCTATTAACTCGAGTTAATTACCCTTGGAAAGCTTCAGACCCCTTCAAACAAGGGGAAGTGGCAGAGATGCGTCTCTTATGAGTAGGACAGCGTTAAGACAAAAGAGTGTCCAGACAGAAATTGACAAGGGGCTGCAGAGACACTCAAACACACACACACACGCACACACACACACACTCAACCACGGATGACACCTCTCACACAGGGGACCTAGAGAGAGCTGAATCAGTGCTCAAAAGCAGCGGTGCCAGCAACACACACACACACACACGAGAGAGAGAGAGACACAGAGAGAGAGAGAGAGAGAGAGAGAGAGAGAGAAATAAATCAGCAGTGTGCATATTGACATCATTTGACAGATGAATTAAGTAAATGATTTTATAAGGAGATTAAAAGGAATTTAATTTACGCAATCTCCTTTTATTCCTCTCTGTTCCCTGCCTCTAGGGCTTTTATCCCTTTCCACCCCTCCTTTCTTCCACTGTCACATAAAAAAAGAAAGGTTGATATAACAAAAAAAAAAATCAACTTTTCTTCTCTAAGGGCCAGTGCTGTTGTGAGCGGCCGTGAAAAAAAAAAAAGCCAGCAGGACGCGACAAAAGGGTGTGAATGCTTGAACAGGCACGAATTCAAACTACACCAGGTTCAATTCAAATAATCTGAGCATTAAAGAGAGACCGGCGTTCGGCGTTCGAGCGGACTCTGTGTCGGATTTCAGCTCGAAATATCACTCAGGATACCTTTTATTTATTTATTTATTTATTTATTTTAAATCTTGTAAAATAAAAAAAAAAAGAAGACGAAAAGGAAGGGAGAAAGCGCGAACAGGAAAAGGATTATTTACAAAAGACTGCGTTAATAATTTGCTGTGGTTGACAAGTGCGAATTCCTTAAAGATCATTTCTGTTATCGTAATCGTTTTGAACCGCAGCACAATGGAGAATCGCCATATTAATCAGATAATAATAATAATAATAATAATAATAATAATAATAATAATAAATAGGATTGTGTGTGTGTGTGTGTGTATGTGTACGCATGCTGGTGTATTTCTTTAGAATAAAACCTCTCAATTTTATTGAGGTGAAATTGTGTGATTTGGAATTTCACACAAGATAGTAGGACAAAAACATAAATACACACCAAGCATAACTATACTTTTTTTATTATTATTATTTTTTTTAAGAATAACCCTCTTTGCTAATATAATATAAATACAATTCGCCTATAAACAACAAATAAACTGAAATGTAAGAATTTCAGTTTAATAATAATAATAATAATAATAATAATAATAATAATCGATAATATATATTATGGCTTGTGAAAATTCTGAATCTCCGAAACAGATCCAAACGACTCCCAGTCGTTTGGCAACATGCGAGTAAATATTAAAACAAGCATGCAAATGAAATGTACATGCAGGGCAGTAAGTGAGTGTAATTATGATAATAGCTAAACTGCCACTTGTTGTTATTACTAGCATCAATAGTCTAATTAGAATAGCACCAGATAATTTGTATTAAGAGAAAAGATCAAACGGTGAGTAAGCAGCAAATGATGGTGGGGTGGGGTGGAGGGTGGGGGGTGTTGAGGGGGGGGGTAGGCTGAAGAAATGCGATAGTCTTATCTCGGAGTTTACTCTCATGAGCGTTAATCCAGTCGGTGTGTAATGAGCACGCCAAAGGTAAAAATGCAGAAAAGCTGTTGTGGTTGAGATGTAGGAAAGCGCTTCATGCAGCTAAAAACGCCTTCACATTCCTCATTCCTCATTCATCAGTAACTGATAGAACAATCTGAAATATCTGCAAATCCATCATTTAGTCCTGAAGATCCAAAACTTTGAAATAAGTTTTAAATGAAAGCTTTTTTTTAAATTTTTTTTTAAAAATAACTTATTAACTTAAATAAGACTTGTTTGCATGACTGCAGGACAATACACACATGCATAACACTCTCTTATTCAAAGCTACACACACACACACACACACACACACACACACACACACACACACACACACAGTGTTCCAGGCCAGAGGTTAATCTATTTCTTTTTTTTTTTCTTTTTTTTTTCTTTTGGTGTTTCATTGATCAAGCTTGAAATAATACCTGGAATAACTAGTCACTGCTGCTTACTGATTAGACTTAAATGGATGACACATTAAAAAAAAAAAACAAAAAAAAAAACAGTTTCATAGAAGTGTATGTCACCGGGTCTGTCATGAGGCTGTGGTGTGATTTCTTTCTTTCTTTCCTTTAAAGAATCAAATACAATCTAAATATAAAGATTCACACACACACACACACACACACACACACACACACACACACACACACACACACACACACACACACACAAGCACAAATAAAACCCATTTCAGCATAACAAAATAAAATAAAATCTTACATATTGAAGAATACTAACTTATGGTAAAAAAATTAATAAATAAAATAAAATAAAAATCTAAAATTTTTTAATAAATCTGTCTCCCTGGAAAGTTTGGGGGTGACATTTCTGGCCACTGTGAAAGCATAACCGATACCTGGCATTGTAAAAACTGATTAATAGAGCACTTTATCAAAGCTTCGTCCAGACACCCGAGACACAGAGTGAGACAGAGAGCGAGACGGAGAGCGAGAAGGAAAGCGAGACGGAGAGCGAGACGGAGAGCGAGACGGAGCGGCCGCTTCACCCTGTTTGCCCTCACCGATCCCCTCTTTCTCTCTCCCTCGTTCTTGCTCTCGACTCTCCGAGTCAGCGCTCTGCCTTTAACGCCTCCGTCGGGCCACATGCGGGGCGGCTAGTCTGCAATTCAAGCTCTCCTGCCATCTTAGTCCACTTTCTCTCTTGCTCTCGGGCTTTCTCTCGCACCCTCTTCCCCTCCTCCTTCTTTCATGCGCTCCCTCCATCCCGCTCCCATCTGTCAAGAACCACTTCACTGACCGCTGCGGTTCGTTCCGTTAATGCCAGTTTCTACAAATATTCTACAAATAGAGCGGTCTTTACAGGTACTTCGAAGTACACCAGCACTCTCTCTCTCTCTCTCTCTCTCTCTCTCTCACACACACACACACTCACACACACACTCACATACCCATGCACACTATCTGACAGCCACAACAATCTTGTGTCCAGGTCCTCAATTACATGAACTGCAGGTACTACACACATACTACTGACAGTACACACACACACACACACACACACACGACTAGCACAAGCATGAGCCGCAAACATGGAAAGAAGTCAAGCAGAAAGAATAAAGATGTAAAATTTACCTACTCTTGTTCAGAGTGTAACGAGAAACACTCAGGCAGTGAAAGTTCTACTGAATCCATTGGCACTCAGTGACCATCATTTGAGCAAGCGCTTCTATAAATCAAAGTTTCTCTCTGTCTGTCTCTCTCGCTCTCTTTTTCCCCTCTCTCTATTTGTCCCCCTCTCTCTCTCTCTCTCTCTCCTCCTCCTCCTCTTGCCGTCCCGTCACTTGAGCAGTGCAATTAACAGGAAGCGTTCTCCCAGTGACAAGCCTATAGGCGCAGCCAGTTGGGACCAAAAGCTCTTGCACTCTTCTAATCAAGGACTTAAAGCCACGATTGGTGCTCATGAATATGAAGCGAGGGTTTGCATATGCAGTCCCCCCCCTCGGCTCTTCCTTGTGCCAGATTGGTGCCTGCGCAGCCAATTGGAGCTGGACAAGAGGCTGTGTGTGCGAACAGAGAGATTGAGCAGAGGGAGAAGGGAGGGGACAGTGAGAGCCAGTGAGAAAGAAGGCGTGACAGAGAGAGAGAGAGAGAGAGAGAGAGAGATGGGGGGGCACAGTATAACGAGACAACAGAGAGATAGATATATGGAGAAAGAAGGGGATTTAAAGAGGCAGTGCATGTCTCTCCTACAACACTGCTTATCGGTTTGTGCTGTCAAGCCTGGAGATAAAGCCGCTCACTTTGTTGATACAAAACATTGTAAATGAAGCTATGCACTGCCAGCAACGTGTTTGCACTTCTTCCTCCATCAAATCCTTCCCTAGTGCCTTCTGTCCTGCATGTGGAGATGGGTGATGTGAGAAAAAAAAAACAATTAAGTTGTGACAACTCCTCTGTCTGTGTGTATGTGTGTGTGTGTGTGTGTGTGTGTGTGTTTTTGATTGACAATAGTGAGATTTCTTCGTAAGAACTTATCTTGTAAAACTGTTGGTGACTGATGTACAGCACAATGCCACTGTGCGCTGCAGTATGTGTTTGTGTGTGTGTGTGTCTACGAGGAAGCATTCACACCACACTGGCCATATCCCACACGGGGGTTGAACCATAAGAAAAGATCAAAGACTCCCCTTTGTTTCAGAAAGATTGGGATGCACTTGTGCGGCTCTTTCCGCTCCTAAAAGTGTATGCGTGTGTGTGTGTGTGTGTGTGTGTGTCACCACACTCGCTGCATTTCCAGCAGCAGCAGGGAAGATATTGCCAGGCTCTCAGAGACGCGCAATTCCCCACTGATAAGAAAATTCAGGTGCCGAGCCGAACGGCTAAGTATTGTGTCTGCCCCACCACGCTGCCTCCCAAAACCATCTCCGGCCACCTTTCATATTCCAGAAATTCATTCTCCAAAGAAATCAGAGCAGATCGGTTCCTGATAGAACTTATCTGACAAGCTTCAGTTCCTGATTTCAAATCATCAGCAACTATCATCAGATGCCTTCAGTTTGCTTGAGTCCAGACAAAAAGCAAACCTTGATGTAAAAAATAGCAGCTGTGTGTGTGATTGCGTGTGTGTTTGTGCGCCGCGTGTGTGTGTGTGTGTGTGTTTTGTAGTTTAATTGTATCAGATAAAAAGCATGGAATCATCGGCATCAGCATTGTTTGACTTATTAAAAAAGAAAAAGAAAAGAAAAAGCACAAGCCATTTATGTAGGATTTCTCACTCCAGTGTGGAACTCATCATCATACACATCATCGTGTTCAGATGGCACGACACTGACACGACACATGAAGCATAAATAACTGCTAATATTAGAAAATAAAATCAGGATTTTTTTAATAGAATTTTATTTATTTGTTTATTTATTTATTTATTAAAAATAGATATATTTTAAATTCACGAAGAAGCCTCCATAATAAGAACAGACGTCCCTGATTTAAAAACACAGCAGAAAAAGAACTAATATAGTATTTCAGTGGGGTAAAAAAAAAAAAAAAAAAGACAAAACGCACATAGGGGTTAGTGCTGAAGGTCACAGGATGTCTGAAAAAGGCATTTTAACACGTGCACGGAGCTAATTTAACTTTACTTCAGTAAAAAGTTACTTTGACTAATGTATTCACATTGTATTCGCACACAATGGATTCTCCACCTGACAAATGCAAAAGCTGCTGGTCAAAACAATATAGTAGAGGAACAGCACTAGAGTTCCAAACTGACTTTAGAGAGAGGGAGAGAGAGAGGGAGAGAGAGAGAGAGAGAGAGATCTGAAAGGCAAGAGGAGTAATACCTGTGTTGTGCAAAAATCCCTCGGGAGCGCCAAACATTCCTCATATTAAGATGTGTGTGGATCAAACGGCAAGCGAACGCACAAGCACAACACTGAGCTGAGATACAGACTACAGTAGATCTCTGTGAAGCACACACACACACACACACGCACACACACACACACACACACACACGCACACACACACAAAGTGTCCGAACGTTTTCATTTCTTTGTTCAGGAAAATTTGGTTTTCCTGAAATGTTGTGGTGTAAATAGCTGAGAGAATTTTCAGCCATGTTTTCATGTATGAGCAAAACAGAGGAATGTCACCCTTAGAAACAGCCATCCCTATAACGCTGCTTTATCAGTCGCCCCGAAAACATCCAGTGAGCACCACAACCAACCCCAAACCACAATAATCCTCCTCAGTGAAATCAATACTGTCACAGCTAATACCAACACGAGTAGCACATCATATTCGTTCCCAGCAGGCTGGACAAGTCCTCTTTATGCTCTTACATACAGAGAGAGAGAGCTGAAATACATACAGTATATATATATATATATATATATATATATATATATATATATATATATATATATATATATATATAATACAAAAACAAAGACATTATTTACATAAAAAATGCTTATGGGGCCTTAGAACATTAATAGCTGGAGAAAGCAGTGTACTGATAAAACTGGGTAGAATATGACTGATCCTCATCCTCTTATTGAAAATATTCTAGCATTTTCTCTGACTGTAATACGTGAACTGGTATACGGTAAACGCCACGATATGGTGTAGTACAGTTTTCACACCATACATTTTTCATTCTATTCCACTCCTCCTCCCTAACATAAAGTCATTTAGGGAAAAAAAAAAAAAAAGGAAGTTGAGAAACTGTCAAGGCAGGATTCTCAGTCCAGCCTGTCATTAATAGGCTTTAATCCCTGTAGCCTCACTGAATACATTTGAACTTAAGTATGCACAGCCAGGCTGCGCTGATTGCCCCGGCCGTCGATACGCGTCAATAGCCGTCCCGTGTCCGCATTAGCAGTTTCCACACAGCTCCTTCCTCCATTGTTCTGTGACTCCTCGCCACGCGCTTTACATCCACCACGCTTCGGCGTGCCTCCAAAACCCGAGACGCGGTTTCCTCACCGAGTTTACAAAGACGTGCTGTTAATTTCAGCCAGCCATCTTTTGTGTGGACGTGTTTGTGTGAAGTGCTGGTGAAAGCTCATGTGTGGTTGTATTTGTGTGTGTGTGTGTGTGTGTGTGTGTGCGTGAAATGTTAAAGACAGTGATGACCCCTTTGGTCAGCGGCTGTTGACACACAGCTAAGAATTATCAAGGCGAGAGCGGCACAGCATCAATCACAACAGTCAATAGGGGAGGGCAAGTTCATGCGGGTCACGTGTCAGCCGGCTCAATGCGCCCGCACCGCTGGAGTTGTTTAGAATCAACTTGTCAAAACCGGGCCTTAATAAATTCAAGAGGAGGCCTTGCTTTTAGAGTCATTGCAGTTGATACACACACACACACACACACGCACACACACACAAAGACTGAAGACGAGAGAAGAGAGAGGAAATACAGTACACTCGAACTTGATGGGTTTAACTTGAAGAAATGAAATACACTGGTTGATTTCGGAAGCAAAAAGGAAAAAAAAAACAAGCATTAATTAGCAAAACCAAAATAGTGGCATTTTAGATTTGTATACTGATATAATTTGCATTTCAGACTGATTTTAATTTAGAATATATATATATATATATATATATATATATATATATATATATATATATATATATATATATATATATATATATATATATATTGATTCAGTGAAATTAAAGGATGCACAGTTTTATGCATTTCTGTGTATTATTGCATTTGAATATTGAACACACATCCATCACATGTTAACTGTATATGAGCACAAATACACTCACGGCAGAAGAACTCAATCTGTGAGAAACTCCGTGTGTGTGTGTGTGTGTGTGTGTGTGTGTGTGTGTGTGTGTGTATGGGGGGGCAACAGTGGTGGTGTATTGCTGGGACTCGGAGGCAGGCTGGCAGTTGTGTTAGGACAGCCCGATGGCGCAGTTCAGCGGTGGACAACAGAGGGAGCTACTGGCTGTGATGTGGTCAGTGCTGTGTGTGATTGCATGTGCGTGTGTGTGTGTGTGTGTGTGTGTGTGTGTGTGTGTGTGTGTATGATGTGTCCTCTATTGTTCCACCTTCCACAGCACTGTCATCGACTGTATATATAAATAGAAAATGTGACAAATTGCTATGTATCAAATGCATATGGATTATAGCGTGTGTTTATATAAAATATATATATATGAAACAACAACAACAACAACAATAAAAATACTGGGTATATGAAAATATCCTAATGTAAAACGGAGATTTAAAAAAATCTTCACCATAGCCATTAGTTCAGTTTCAGTAACAGGATAAACAACAAAAAGAAAAAAACCCTACTATTACTTTAGCTCTTTATATTCCTTTGGACACACACACACACACACACACACACACACACACACACACACACACACACACACACACACACACACACACACACACACACACACACACAAATTTGTCAGGCCATGACTGGACACAAAAGGACTCTTCACACTAGCACTTCAGGACCTCTCACCTAACAGAGTGGAAAAAAAAAGCGCCTCAGCTAAACTGAGGTTATGGAAGAGGAAAAATAAGGTAGCGTTGGCTGCGAAGGAGCGAGCGGATAAGTAATCTAATGGCCTATCAGCAGGTACAATTGTCACATGAAGGAAAGTGCCAATTTCAAAGCCCCCCCACATGGCTGGGTGATAACAGGCTAGCGGGGGCTCCAGGGACAGGCGGAGAGCCCGGAGGGCGGCATTTGCTAACCTCTTTTTGATACTGCTTTCTGTTTCTTTTCTCTCCGTGCCTCATTCTTAGTCCTTTCATTCAGTGAGTTATACACTGCACACACCCCAAGCCGGCTTAGCTTCACTCCTGCATGAATAACCATCACTCAACCTCTGTAGGTGGGTAAATAAATAAAAAAAAAAAGTAAAAAATGAGTGTGCAAGTGATTAGCTGGAGGAGTGTATTCTAATGCTAATGGATTTGTTCAGTCTGATATCACAAATGTATCAGACAACATTGCACATCGCTTGATTATGGTAGGATTAGTAAACTAAAGAAAATACTTTTAAGGTCTTCACTCTTTATCTCCAGCTACAGTTCTCTCACACGCACTCTCTCTTTCACACACACACAAGCTCAGACATAATTACCTGACCCTGATACACGATACACATTAGGGCATTAAAGCACCTTTTAGGCCAAGGTATTTGCAAGTCACCGTGTCTCTGAGACCCTTCTAATCCTTATCTAGGGCCACAATTAAGACTTCACAGCACTCCACATCTTCAACACCCCCCTCATCCTCCCCAAACACGCCCTTCTCTTGTAGTACTGATGCGATCACGTTAGTTCACACACACAACCAGTGTCTAACCGATACGCTTGTGTTCCTCCGGCTGATAGCAAGCGGGATGTGTGTAAACACCTTTCTGGCTACACATGTGAAGGAAACAGTACAGCTACAGTACTTGAAACTTACCTACAACCTACCTCTGTATCTGGTACACCAGCTTAAATTAGTACAATTTATTTCCGACAAAAGAGAACGTGACAACGTAATAAAAGTTCTTTAGAAAGGAAGTGAAATGTGGGTTAAATTTGTATAAGGATATATTTCCAGAGACCATGTGCAATGCAAAGGAAGTATTAGTGTTGAGCTGGTTGGTGAAGGTTGTTAAATATTCCTAGTGAACGTGTCCCTCCTCGGCCAGTGCTCTGGCCTCGCCGGTCCTGCTCTGAATGGAGACATGCCATCATTTCTACATGGCCCCATTAACCACAACTCATCCACCGTGGCACAGAGAGCAAGCCCGAACTGAGCTCTTTCACTAACTACAGCAAGCTAGTTAAAATACTCCATGTACTGTACCCATTAAAGGTGCAATAGCGGTTTGTTTTGTTTATTTTATTATTATTTTTTTTTTACTAGTACAAATAACCTTAGGCACGGTGGCTTAGTGGTTATCATGTTTGCCTCGCACCTCTGGGGCTGGAGGGTCGAGTCCTGACTCCGCCCTGTGTGCATGCAGTTTGCATATTCTCCATGTGTTTAAGGGGTTTCCTCCGGGTACTCCGGTTTCCTCCCCCAGTCCAAAGACATGCGCTGTAGACTGACTGGCATTTCCAAATTGCTAGTAATGTGTGAATGTGTGTGTGATCGTGCCCTGTGATGGGTTGGCACCCTGTCCAGGGTGTCCCTCACCTTGTGCTCTGAGTTCCCTGGGATAGGCTCTAGGTGACCCTGTGTAGAATAAGTGGTATGGAAGATGGATGTATGGATGGAATTTTAAGCTTGACACAGTGTTATTCCTTTGGCACATGATTTTGCTTTTACAACCCCAATTCCGAAAAAGTTTCTTGAGTTCCCTGGGATAGGCTACAGACTCCCCCGTGACCCCGTGTAGGATAAGCCGTATGGAAGATGGATGGATGGATATATAGAACATGACAACAATAATTTGTAAGCAATGACATCAAGTGTTTTATGTGGCTTGGAAAAATGTGTTGCTTGTCTACGTTTACACAGGTTCTCTTGTCAGTCATTTTATTGACACTCCCCAAGTTCTCTTTACTCCACCCCATCTCTGTCTTTGTTATAAAGGAAAACATGGTGGAATCCGGTATGCGCCCAGCGCATCCAGATACTCCTACTGCAAGCAAAAAAACAACAAAAAACACTACGTGACTCCAAAAATGTTAATGAAAAGAAACGATAAAACTACTGTAGACTACTGTAAATTACTTGTTCCTGGATAGATTTGAAAATGCAACCTGAATAAACCAATGAGCTGTTTGAAATTTATACAACTCATTAAGTAGACCGCTTAGTAATACAGGTAAGGCATCCATCCATCCATCCATTTTCTGTACCGCTTATCCTACACAGGGTCACGAAGGAGCCTGGAGCCCATCCCAGAGAACTTGGGGAACAAGACGGGGGACACCCTGGACAAGGTGCCAACTCATCACAGGGCACAATCACACACACATTCACACACTACAGGCAATTTAGAGATGACAATCAGCCTACAGCTCATGTCTTTGGACTGGGGGAGGAAACCAGAGTGCTCAGATGAAGCCCCTGAGGCATGGGGAGAGCATGCAGGATCCGCGCACACAGGGCGGAGGCAGGATTCAAGCCCCCAACCCTGGAGGTGCAAGGCAAACATGCTAACCATTTGCTAACCCCTTTCTCACAGCAGCAAATCAGTAATTGCTTTATATAAACTAGCATTAAGTCATGCTATTTAGTGTTAACAAGCTGGAATTGTTGTTTTAGCTATGAACGAGAATGTAAGCTACTTGAGGTCTACATGTTATGAACAAATATAGGTATTTTTATGATCCACATTTAAAAGACAAAGACAAAGGCAATAACCTTAACAAACAGCCTATCTAATTACTTGAAAGTGATGTCATGGTAATCCTTGGTATTGCTGTCTGGAATGGAAAATCTCAGATTCTGGAGGCGTGGCTTTGTATCCTCATGTGAAAACACTAAAAATACTCAAAGTACATCTGAACAAAGCGAGTAAACTACTCTGATGCTAAATTACAAGTTAATGCGACACGACAGCCATCCTCTTTGCATCGTCGGCTGCTCTCCAGAGAGCGATCCGGAGCCGTTCACCTCCCCAGCAGCTGTTCTTTTAAAGCTCAGAGGTTTTACTGACCGTCTCCCTTTGCCAATGGTTTCCACACTGTTTACCACACTCATTTTCTTCTAATAGTAAGCAAGGCGACTGAACTTGTGTTATAATATTGACGATGTTTCAGTCGAGACAGCAGAAGGTAGGATTATTATTTTCAGGGCAGTCAGGATGTCAGCGTTGTAGCTCGTTCTTTGCATTAAAAGGAGGGTTTTGTGCAAGTGAGAACAGACAGCTGTTCACCGGACACTAATTAGCCTGGAATATTTCATTTACTGTGTAATTTTGCACTTGCAAACAGACAGAAATTAAAAAAGGATAATTAATGCATATTATTTTGGTTGTTATTCTCTAACAATGTATCATTTCACAAGAGATCCACTCTTATAACACCACCACATTGAGCAATGAGTGACACTGTTTCCTCCCCCAGTCCAAAGACATACACTGTAGGCTGATTGGCATGTCCAAATTGTCCATAGTGTGTGAATGTGTGTATGATTGTACCCTGCAATAGGTTGGCACCCTGTCCAGGGTGTCCCCCACCTTGTGCCCCGAGTTCCCTGGGATAGGCTCTAGGTGACCCTGTGTAGAATAAGTGGTATGGAAGATGGATGTATGGTGGAATTTTAAGCTTGACACAGTGTTATTCCTTTGGCAGATGATTTTGCTTTTACGACCCCAATTCCGAAAAAGTTGGGACAGTATGGAAAATGCAAAAAACAAACAAACAAAAAGAATCATTTGAAAATTCAATTCACCCTGTACTATACTGAAAACACATTATTAACACATTATTTGATGTTTTACTTTGTAAATTTAATTTATTTTTGAAAATATACACATCAAAATCTGATGACTGTAACACACTCCAAAAAAGTTGGGACAGTCAACTGTTTACCACTGTGTAGCATCACCTTTTCTTTTAATAGCACTTATTAAGCATTTGGGTGCTGAGTGAAGACACCATTTGGTTAAGTTTAGCAAGCAGAATTTTCCCCTATTCATCCATTGTGCGTTTCTTTAGCTGCACGACTGTACGGGGCCTTTGTTGCCTTATTTTGCACTTGAAAATGTGCCACACATTCTCAATCAGAGACAGGTCAGGACTGCAGGCAGGCCATGCTAGCACCTGCACTCTCTGCATATGCAACCATGCAATTCAGGCAGAAACCTTGTAATCTGGGCCGAATGTGGTTTGGTGTTGTCCTACTCTGGATGGCAGCATATGTTGCTCCAAAATGTGTACATATCTTTCTGCATTAATGGTACCCTCACAGATGTGCAAGTTACCCATGACATGGGCAGTGACACACCCCCATACCATGACACCCACTAGCTTTTGGACCTGACGCTGATAACAGCTTGGATGGTCCTTTTCCTCTTTGGCCAGGAGAACACGATGGCTGTTTTGTCCAAAAACTATTTGGAATGTCGACTCGTCGGACCACAAAACACGATTTCACTGTGCTACTGTCCATCTCCGATGAGACCGAGCCCAGAGAAGTCTGCGGCGCTTCTGAACAGTGCTGATGTACGGCTTCTGCTTTGCATTGTAAAGCCTTAACTTGCATCTGTGGATGCAGTGGTGAATGGTGTCGACTGACAAAGGTTTACCAAAGTATTCCCGAGCCCATGTCAGGATATCCATTACAGAATCATGACAGTTTTTAAGACAGTGACGTCTGAGGGATTGGAGATCATTCAGAAGTGGTTTTCGGCCTCGCCCTTTACGCACCGAGATTTGACCAGATTCCTTCAATCCTTTAATTATATTGTGCACTGTAGAAGGTGAAATGCCAAAAATCCTACCGATTTGTCTTTGGGGAATGTTGTTCTCAAAGTGTTGGTTTACTCGCTGACTCATCTGTTGGCAGATTGGTGAGCCTCGACCCATCCTTGCTCTTGAAGGACTAGGCCTTTTTTGGAAGCTCCTTACATACTATGATTAGACGATTGCTTCACCTGTCTCACATCACCTTCTTATTTCAACTTGTCACATCGATATTAGTCCTAAATTGCCCCTGTCCCAACTTTTCTGGAACGTGTTGCATGCATCAATTTCAAAATAAATGTTTATCTTCAAAAAAAAAAACTATGCAGTTGATAAGGCAAAACATCAAATACCTTATCTTTATGTGTTTTTTGTTTAAATACAACTCACCCCTCTTTGTTTATATTAGCATTTTCCATACTGTTCCAATTATTTCGGAATTGGGGTTGTAGACATAAATGCTTAAAACGTGCAAAATGATCTACCAATACATAGAACAAGAGCGATTTCAAGCTTGAAATGTGTAAAAATTACTAGAAGTAGGTTTAATAGGTTTAGTGTATTCTTCTTATAGGAAACACAAAATAAATTTGAGTTGAAATAAATGTCATTTTTTGCAGTGAACATTTTTTTTTGTTTCCAATATTAATCTTTTTAGTGTTGGCAACTTCAGCAATCAGGGACTGTGAGTGTCATGACATATATTAACAGAGGTTTGGTTGTCAGTCTGGCTTGGAAAGACAGCTGTATTTGCACTTGCATAACATCTGGCTGAAATGCATCTCAGAGCGGTTTGTGTGATCGGGTTTAAATGTGTCTTGGGTGAGTTTACATTTGCATTTTATATGGATAATACTTGGTGCATAAAAGCTCTAAAATGTACAAAATGATTCCAAAAACGTTAATGCTTGCTTTAGTATATGTGATGTAGAGGAGCAACAAGAACAACAACTCAAATAGACACCCTCTCATATCGACACCCTGCACATTAGCATAAGCAGCTACCAGTGGGTTTTTGAGCATGACCTGGTTGTGAGATTGCAGTTGGCCAGCCGCATTCTGCTTATCTCCAAACCCCAACGAGTGCAGCTCGCACCTCCGAGACACACGCTATCAGCCGAGCCTCACCACTATCATAACTCCAACGATGCAGCACACTGCAGTTAAGCCCTGTGTATTTAACTTGTGTTTATTTGATTGCAATAAACAACAAGATCTATTACTTCATGAATTGATGGGAATTTCAAAAACTAGAGCAGTGAAACAAGGGCATATTTTTTTCACTGAAACTTTTAAGGTCCATTACAGTCAATTCTATTGATGTTCCAATATTAATTTTATTACTAGAGGAGAAACGCAAGACCAAAACCTGGAGTAAGCAAGATAAGGGTGATCAGGCCGACTGTGGCTCAGTTGGTAGAGCGGGTTGTCCACTAATCGGTTGGCGGTTTGATTCCCGGCCCACGTGACTCCATATGCCAAAGTGTCCTTGGGCAAGACATTGAACCCCAAGTTACTCCCGATGGCAAGTTAGCGCCTTGCATGGCAGCTCTGCTACCATTGGTGTGGAGTGTGTGTGTAAATGGGTGAATGATAACCAGTGTAAAGCACTTTGGAACTGCTAAGGTTAAAAGAGCACTATACAAGTGCAGACCATAAGGATGTAATTTTTTTCCAGATACAGACTATCCAGAGATTTTCCAGATACCATCTTTAACGGTATCCTGAAAAGTAAATATGGCATGTGATATGCATTAGTGAACCTACTGAAAATAAGGAAAGGTCTAAAGCAGGAGTATCCAATCTTATCCGGAAAGGGCCGGTGTGGGTGCAGGTTTTCATTCCAATCAAGCAGGAGCCACACTTAATTCCACCTGTTTAATCAGTTGATCTTGGCTTTCAATAGCCTCAGGTGTGGCTTCTGCTTGGTTGGAATGAAAACCTGCAATCATACCGGCCCTTTCCAGATAAGTTTGGACACCCCTGGTCTAAAGAAATGGATTTAGAACCTTAGTCTCTTGAGTCTGTGGTATTTTGGTCACAGAACATGCATTACCCCTCAAACCCCCCTACCCCTGAAAACTGTTGCACTACTCTGGAGTCACTGGTTTCACCTTACAAAAAACTTACATACGCAGGGAATTTCCTGTCTGTTGCTATAATTCACCGGATTGCTTGAAATTCTGGTAGCTTTGAAACCATAATTAAGGGAGCTGAAATTATTGCCTCTGCATCTCATTCCTTAATATATCAGCACCTGACAATGATTTCTCCTTTCAAAAGTAAGTTAGCCCAGGATTAAATACAGCTGCCCCTCCATCTCTCCACCTTTCCAGCTATGAAGTGATATTAACTGATAGAAATCAGTGTACATGTAAAGGCTACCCCCCACCTTTTCTCTCAGTCTGTCCCTAACTCCCTCTGTCTCTCCTTCTTTAATAAAAGTCCCTCCTTTATGAAAGCGGTAATTGACTTCTCAAAGGGAGCTGATGCATGGATTCCAGACTATACCCACATCTTCATACGATTCCTCCAAAGCCAAGGTGCATGTGAGAGGAATCTTAATAATGGCCACACACTGCCACTTACATGGCAAACCCTAGTCTAAACATCTAAACACTGTTTATGTGCAGTCATGTCAAGGAGAAGATTATAGCAAGAAAAAGGAGGTGATGCAGTTGCAAGTAGGACTCATTTCTTCTATTTGAAAAAACTACTACTCCTCCAATCCCTTATCAGCTCTAAGAAACCATCTCTTGGCATCTCTTATATGTAGAAGCACACCTGCCCGTGCCAGGCTTTAGTGGAAAGTCACATAGGCTGTCACGCCACATCACGTGGCAGAAAGCGAAAGACAAATTTGCAACACACACAAAGCACCAGCCATGTTTATACTCTTTTATTTGTAAGCTTATGTGGCCAAGTGAGAATTTCTGGAGTGTTTATGATGATCAGAAATCACTTTAGTTCTTCCCATGTTTGTGTGGGTTTCCTTTGGGCTCTTTGGTTTCCTCCCACTGCCCAAAAACAAGCTAGGTGCCAACCCAGGGTGCCAACCCATTGCAGGTCACAATTGGAGACACATTCCAGATGATTCGAAAATGCCAATTGACCTACAACGCATGTCTTTGCACTGAGGAAGGAAACCCCTGAAGCACAGGGAGAAAATGCAAACTCGACACACACAGGGTGGAGGCAGGAATCAAATCCCCAGCCCTGGAGGCTTGAGACAAACATGCTAACCCCTAAAGCCACTGTGCCTGTTGTAAGTACTTGATTGACACCAATGGATAAAACATTATATTTTCTGCAATGATAAGACTAGCTAAAGCTTGTGAACTTTTGCAGAACATCATTTTGACCAGCTGTGCTGCTTATGAGGCAGGCTACACTTAGTCCGTTCCTGTATATTCCACGTGATAAGAAAATGTCATTGCCAGGCAGCTAGGTAGTAGGAGGATTAGCATACATGTCCAAGTAAATTCACCACACTGTGGACAAGATTTAAGCAGAGTGGAAGAATCAACAAAGATCTGGCCATTCTCTACTGGCCATTAACTCCATATAGACTCACTGATCACATGATCCTCTATCTTTGAGCAACTTCAATGAACTCTTCTGTAGGCACGAAAGGACGTCTGGAAAGTGCATGTCCTGTACCTGAGCAGAGAAGACACTCAAGCAAGATTCTGGCCTCAGAGCTGTTATTATACTGTTTCATTTTCATGTTTTCATTTGTTTAGTGCTATTCATGCAATGGTATGTGCGTTCTGAGTCTGGCAAATGCTGACTTTCGTTATTCAAAGGTACACTTGCTGTGTCCCTGGGACAAACAAATCCCCACTGATCTGAATTCCAAAGCAGTGAGGAAACAAGCTTCATTCAAATTGACACACAAACAAGTGTGTGTTCACAAATCAGTTCCAGAGTGTCAACAACTTGATCAGGAAATGGCATGATAGAATGGGATGCCATCTAATTTTATAATTAGAGTGGCCATCTAAGTTTAGGTACCTGTGATGTCCAAAAGTGTGTGTGTTCTGAGCCTACAGTAAAGCATCCACTGCCACACCTCCATAAAGCATCCCACAGATCCTGTTATGTCCCCTCATTCGAAACTAATACCCTTCCCTCCCGCCTAATCTGAACTGCACCCCCTCCCCCCCTTCTGTCTCACCACCCGATTTGATAACAAATATTCCCTCACCTAAATTAGAAATGTGAAATAATTATGCCACCGGCCCTCCTACGGGTTATTCATAGGAGCCGGCCGTTGTAAGGGAGCTTTCGTTATACAAATAGGTTACTTCAGAGAGTGACTTTAATTATGTTGGTTTCAAACAGAACATGAGTGCACAATTCCAGTGGGATTTGGAGTATCCAAGCTCTTTGTTAACTGAGCACAAATGTATGCCAGCAAGGAGCATTGGCCCCGACTCTGCGCTCAATTTATTCAGATGCCGCACACCTCTGCCCGTGAATAATTCCATTAATAATAAAGATAGCAAGAAACACGAGAATCCCCATTCAAGAGGAAAAAAGGGCTAACAAAGAGAACGTGCATGTGATGTTTCAAGGACAAGTCATGGACAATGTCAAGAGCAATGAAAACAAATCATGTTTGTCTTCACTCAACAAAAATGGTTACATCTACCATACTCTTTTTGTTCTCCTTTGTTCCTCGCCTTCATCTTAGGGGAACTCTTAAAAGATCTATGAGGAACCTATATCAAAATGGTTTCCATCAAAGGAAAACCTTTCCATCAAGGAAACCTTGAGGCACCCCTTAGCATAGAGTAGACTTGGTTGAACAGATATTGTATGAAGGTGCTCCAAGCCTATTCATCAAATTCAGTGCTTAGATTGGTGCTGGTTAGAACGCATGTTGATCCTCACACTCTAGCAGTGTTCCCAGTGCTCAGTCATCCAGAGACACAGATCTCTACCTGATGCTTCTGAGCTGAGCCCATGCAAAATTTGTAGGAATTGTAACAGCTAAGCGAGATTTAATTTGCTTGATAAGCATTAAGAAAAGCTAATCTTATCTTGCACTAGCAAATCTAGGGCTACAGAAATTGATGCTAGTTTGGGGCTCAAGTCTGGTTTTCAGACATTTTGTGTATTGATTTGGATTTGTCTCAGAAATACTTGGGCAATGGTCTTACTAAATATGAGCTCAGTCTTAAATGAGAGTTTGTACAAAATAACGTTCATGTTGTCTGTTCTTTATGCGTGCACAAATTGAGACAAGAATTAATTAGTTCTTCTAGAAAACCGCATAACCATTG
Organism: Ictalurus punctatus; assembly: GCF_001660625.3. Classification (NCBI taxonomy): domain Eukaryota; kingdom Metazoa; phylum Chordata; class Actinopteri; order Siluriformes; family Ictaluridae; genus Ictalurus; species Ictalurus punctatus. The sequence goes on from NC_030424.2 coordinate 5,868,062, forward strand.
GAGCAAATGAAGCCAGCTTCAGAGTTGAGAGAACTAGCATAATTGGTTCAATTATTTATTTAAGAATGGAAGATGATGGTGGATTAGTGGTTAGCACTTTTGCCTGACACCTCCAGGGAGGGGGTCTGGATCCTACCTCCGCCCTGTGTGTGTTCTCCCCGTGTTTCAGGGGTTTCCTCAGGGTACTCTGGTTTCCTCCTCCAGTCCAAAGACATTCATTGCAGGCTATTTGACATTTCTAAATTGTCTGTAGTGCGTGAATATGTGTGTGGGTACCTGTGATGGGTTGGCACCCTGTCCAGGCTCTCCCCCGCCTAGTGCGCTGAGTTCCCTCGGATAGGCTTTAGACTTCCCCACAACCCTGTGTAGGATACGTGGTATGGATGGATTTGTGGTAAACAGATTTGTGTGATTAGAACCACATCTTTTTAGCCAAATATCAGTGTCTTGTATCCATGTACCCAAAAAACGTACTAGTGGTAACCCAATTCTATTGTCCAGCATGATTCCACAAGATACTGAGTAATTCTCAAGAAAATTTCAAAGAAGATTAGCTAATTCAGGTGTATTCTGGTGTATATGTCTTTCTGGTGCATATGAAACTGAATTAAAGGCTTGGCCTTGCAAAGGATTTGTTGGTTTTCTGTTTTGTTCTTGGCTCGGTCTTGTTTTCATCTTGACTTAGCCTCGACCCCCTTAAGGCTCAACCTTGACTCGTTCTCAGCTAGTCCTGCTCTTGGATTTGACAATGATGTTGTTGATTATAGCGCAGAAAGAATCATTAGAAAAGCTACAATCACTAGCCCTGACCACAACTGTAACTTTTTATTCATATAGGTTTGTACAAAAATCTCATAAACATCATGTTGTCAGAGCAGCCAAGCCTTAAACAAAGCATCACACTATACCAGAAAGATGACTGTAATGTGTGTGGGCAATTGACATTTCTATGTAATAACAGGAGAACTCTATTACAGACCCAGCACAGAGACAAATCTGCATCCTCATCCGCTAATATTTCACACTCATACAAAAATATAATCTGTCTGTTTGACTGCGGGGAAATTTATAGTCACCTCGTATATTCACCTGATTGCTTTTGCTGGACACAATAGTGGTAAATTGCAGACTGTCTGGTAAACGCAGCCCGTCAGATGTATACACGTAATACTTTCATGGCTGCTGATTGAAAGAAAATTCTAATATGCACCCCCAACCTTGAAAATGACTGCATTCCCAAAGCCTTCTGCTTTAATTTGGGAACAATATTAATTAGGGATAGTGTTTTGGAGGTTTTTTTTTTTTTTTTTTTAAATGTTTTTATGTGATCTTTCAAAATAATTAAAATGTCAGTGAAACTAAATATGCAAAAGGTCATAGTTTCTGAAATTTCATCTCCTGGGTTATAAGGGAAAATGACTCACTCATTGGAAAACAACTGAATTTTGGAGTTGTCTGAGCCTTGTTCGTGTAACAAACCGTGTTATGACACCCAACATGGTGGAATAATCTGGAATCATTTCTCAGAATCATATCTGTGGCTAGACACCAGTATCACAAATAGTGTTAGAAATGGGATTAGTTTCTAATAAATAGTAATCTGTTGCCTTGTTTTAGATGTATACATGCTGACATATGGTATTTCACGGACCACGTCCATGTGGGAGTAAAAAATATAAACAGTAAATATCCTATAGTCAATGAGATGCTAGCTAACAAATGGGGTCTTATAACACGGATCACCTACCAAACCAATGGTTTATCTATCAAACCAAAGTTTAATAATGACCCAATGATATGGAGCAAAAATAGCGAGTTTCCAGGTAAAGATAACAGACTGGTTGAAACAAAAAGTGCTCCTAAATATAAAGCTATCTCTGACTTAGCTGTCTAGGTGACTGCTTTTGCTTGTTTGTTCGAACTGTTCTTCATAGTTAATAACATTTCCATTCACAATGCTTTTAATTCTACTGCTGAGCATTTAGTCCAGATAAGTCCACTATGTTGGGCTAAATAAGGCCTGGTTTATTAAATAAGCATAAGCGTCAGAGACCTTGCTATGACAAATTAGTTTTGACCGCTATCACACACACACACACAAACAACACAAAAGCCCATGTATTTAGGTTCTCATAAGAAGAACATCATCTCCAGACCTGCAAAAGACCTCTGGTGTTGGGATTTAATTATGAAATGCAAAGTGTGCTGTTATAGTACAGACGTGTATGCGGTTGGTGCAACAGATATGAATGACTGCAATAAAATATTAAAGGGATATGCAAAGCAGCAGGGAAATCATGGCACTGAGAGCATTTAGCTGAGAGTGGCAGACCAAAGAAGTGAACTGACAAATAAACAAGTGAAATGAATACAACATTTCCTTGATTGTCATTTCATCTTTTAAAAGCTGGGTCTACATTGTGAGACTTTTGGCCTGCTTTTGCTGCCATTGCACATCATAAAATAATTCTTTGGTCGTGAATTGAAACGGATGGTCTTAGAACGCATAATATGACATGCTCGCCAGCAGTCGATTTAGTGCCATTGCCACCAAAGACAGATGATGGTAAAGTTCTGACAGTATCAGAATGATGTTCGTCTAAAAGCCACCAGTAGGAGAATGTCACAGGAATGACTTAAAACTCACTGGACAGCTAATGTACAAATATGTTAGGTGCAATAGCGAAACGTAAACAAACCATGCTAATGAACAGGGAAATTATCCTTATTACCTCAAAATCAGTTTGTCCGTGTTCTGCTGATCGTGCTTATCCATGATGTAAGTAAAACAGTCATTTTTTTAATCACAGGTCTATCGACGAGGATCCTCATCATATGATCGACATGGAGAAGACATGTAATGACTGTTATGAAATTTGGCCAGAATTTTATTTGGATCACAAGTAATAATCTTAAAGACTGCTGTTATCATACGGTGCAAAACCAGCGTGCCACCAAAACAGCTTTGAACCGTCGAGGCATGGACTCCACAAGACCTCTGAAGGAGTGCTGTGGTACCTGGCACCAGGACGTTACCAGCAGATCCTTTTAAATCCTGTAAGTTGCGAGGTGGGGCCTCCATGGATCAGACTTGTTCTGGCACTTTTCTATTATAGCCAGCATTTACATTTTCAGCTATTTGTGCTACAGTAGCTCTTCTGTGTTATCAGATCAGACGGACTACTATTCGGTCACCCAAGCACACCAGTGAGCCTTGGGTACCCATGACCCTGTCACTGGTTCACCAGTTTTCCTTCCATGGACCACTTTTGGAAGGTACGAACCACTGCATACCGGGAACAACCCACAAGACCTTCCATATTGGAAATGCTCTGACCAAGTCATCTATCCATCAAAATTTGGCCCTTGTCAAAGTTGCTTCCGTATGCTTGCCCATTTTTCCTTCTTCCAGGACATCAACTTTGAGAACTGACTGTTCACTTGCTGTCTAATACTGCATATCCCACTCCTTGACAGGTACCACTGTAACGATATAATCAATGTTATTCACGTCCCTTGTCAGCAGGTTTAATGTTATGGCTGATTGGTGTAAACAAGGTTTTTGAAGTCAAGCAGTATGATGCTGATGGTTCATGTATAGTTCATGTATTGCACATTAGAGCAACACAATGTAGAGAGATAGCTCATAGTTCTGACCTTGTTAACTAATGTCCAGCATGGATCCATTTACCACAGCAGCAATCCTCAGCAAAGAGTAGGGAGATCTCCTTTTCTCTCGTAAATGAGCTGTTCTCAGTAAAAGTCCTAATACAGAGAGACAGCCCTCTCTCTCTCTCTCTCTCTCTCTCTCTCTCTCTCTCTCTCTCTCTCTAGTACAAATCAAGCCATGCCTCTAAGAATATGTAAACCATGTTTACAAATCAGATCAGAAATGATAAAGAACTTTTCAATATGTCCAACCTATTATGAACCTTGTATTTTGATTTCATTTTCAGCATTTGAAAGTATGCTGCAGATTTATTATTTAGATTTCTCAGGCCATGTCATGTGTATATCCTATATATATATATATATATATATATATATATATATATATATATATATATATATATATATATATATAACTAGTCTCATAGAATTAAATATTTCATGCTCTTAAGATGCAATGAGATGCAAAACTCAAATATGAAAACAGACATAGGGCCTAAAGTGGCACTTTTCACTTTTTTCCCCCCACTTTTCTCCAGTCACATGACCTGAGTTGGGCCTATTTCCTGCTACCAAGAGTGACATTTGGTCCAGTTTAATGTGCAGTGTGCCTCCCAACTTTCTCCTCATTTCAGATAAAGCCACTCAGTGAGATTTTTTTTCCTCCAAGATAGCACATGCTCAGAGCAACAACGTCAATTCACAGTTGCGTAGACCTGGCCAACAGTATACAGATAGCGATATGACCAAAAATATTTATACACACACGTGCGTCATGACTCGGGCCAGTTGGAAAAACTCTGCCGTCAATGGAACTGGAGTTTGAAGTGAAAGCATGATAGGTTGAAAGTGTGTAAACACCACTCTGGTTTAGGTCAAATAGTTGTTATTCAAAGATAAAGAAGCGATAAGCAAGATAGGCTGCCATTATCATACAACTACTTCCATTATAGTACAGTTTTTAAAAAAACAGTCAGGTTGTTTCCTTGCTAGAGTTGAACAGAAAAAGAGCGAGAAATAAAGAGCAAAAGTTCTTATTTCACTGTCTCCAACCTCTCTGTCTACACACAGCCGTGTTTCAATGTAGGCCAGCAAAGCCATCCTTACATCAGTGGGAGTAAAACGATGCCTCACCACTGGGAGAGCAGGCTTTTTCTCCGCTTTGTGTGAAGATGCTGTGTTAAGTGTGAGAGCCTGAGGAAAGATGGAGCACAGCGCCTTAAGTAGCTCTCTGGAGATTTCTCAGGAGTCTGCAGGTACCTGGTATCTTCGCAATTTCTACAAGCCTTCACATTTAAAAACCATAACATGCTGATTCCATCTTCCACATTCACTCTGAATCGCAGCTAAAGACGACTATGTAGGACTGGAGACATAAATATGAAACCCAGTAGGAATCCCTTTCTCGAAATAGCCAGTCATATAATAGCATAGCACATCAGCTGCCGTTAATTATATTTATAAGTAACTCCAAGAAATACTTGTGATTCATAACTAGATGCTCGTCAAAAGTATGCTATGTGTAAATAAAGAGCTTATTGAATTAAAACATAGTGCTGGCACGACCGCTCAGCCACTGCATGAACAAGATGGCAGAGATTGTGTTAGTGTCAAAGGAGCGCCACTTTTCCTGATGTTCCATCAATACCTCGCTCAGGTGCAGTGGGCTGAGAAGAAAAGGAGGGAGCGGGTATGGGGGGGAAAGAGAGCGGGAAGACTAACAAGACTCACTGCCTTGAGCCACCATTTCTGACTGACACTCTCTTAAGTGAGTAAAGATTTGTTCTGCTAGCAGCGGCAGTTTCGAGAACAAGGCAGAATCATAATGTGTGTGTGTGTGTGTGTGTGTGTGTGTGCGCATGAAAACAAAACTAAAATAAGACGTCAAATGGATGTCAAAACGTGTCTGAACATACTGTAATCTTGCATAATATTATTTCAGGACACATCATTTGAGTATGCATCATCATTTAAGATTTTAGGGGTTTTTTTTTGCATAGAATTTTTTGGTAGTCTGTGTCAAAGCCGCTCTCTTCATTTAAAATCAGGCAGTATGAAGAACAAGGCAGGGGAGAGAAAAAAAGGAATCATTATGCAGGCTAAACAGTGCGCAAAGTCAGCTAACATATTCAGAACAGTCACAATCACTAAGCCCTCTGACACAATATGTAATCTTGAGGGAAAATCAATGACGTGTCCAAAACTATAATTGCTACTCCCAAATTGCCTCAGTAGCAATATGCTTCTGAAGGAACAAGAAGCATAAACTCAGCAAAAAAAAAAAAAAAAAAAAAAAAAAAAAAAGCAAAAAAGAAAAATCCTCCACCGCTGTATGTTGGATTATAGAGCCTTTTAATGGCCTGATTATCAACAGATAACTACAGCATAAGACTGTGACCTTTAACCTGCCGGCATCTTATGAAATGGAGATTAATCACAGAAAAATCACGCATGGTAGGCATGCATTTTCCTTTTCATGCCATTTTCACCATCTAAGAGTACATGGTACAGTACATTTATTCTCTGATAAATTCATGTTCATATCCAAAACGTTGATATTATCACTGTGAATCATCAGGTGAAGAAAGATATATGTGTGTATATATATATATATATATATATATATATATATATATATATATATATATATATATATATATATAGTTGTGCTCATAAATTTACATACCCCTTGCAGAATCTGCGAAATGTTAATAATTGAAAAAAATGCAAAAGTTTAAATACGCTTGATTCTTAATACCATGTGTTGTTACCTAGATGATCAACGACTGCGTTTATATTTTGTGATAGTTGTTCATGAGTCCCTTGTTTGTCCTGAGCAATTAAACTGTTCTTCAGAAAAATCCTCCAGGTCCTGCACATTTTTTACGTTTCCGGCATCTTCTGCATATGTGACTCCTTTCCAACAGTCGCTCTATGATGTTGAGATCCATCTTTTCAACTGAGGATGACTGAGAGACTCGTACACGACTATTACGAAAGGTGCAAACATTCACTGATGCTCAAGAAGGCGACACGATACATTAACAGCCAGGGGGGTGTAAACTTTTGAACTGGTTCATTTGTGTACCGTAAATTCAGTCCTTATTGTGTCTTTTGGATTATGTGTAAACATCTGTTACGTGAAATAGCTTATTCAGGGCAGCAATAAATAAAAGTCCTCTTATTTATTTATTTTCAATTATTAACATCTTGCAGATTCTTCAAGGGTGTATGTACTTGTATGAGCACAACTGTATATATTCTGTATATATATATATATATATATATATATATATATATATATATATATATATATATATATACACACACACACACCCATATATATGTAGAGCAATGCCTTTGGGCTACGACGGCATGAATAAGAACGACATCATGCCCTATATTTCTGTCCTATGTACTAATTTCATGGTTTATGGGACGTAGCTCATACAGTGAAATTCCGTCATTAGGACAGTTGCAATGCTTGGAAAAGCCTTGAGCAGCTACTGACTTTACAATCATTATGATCCAGTGGTGAGTGAGACAGAGAAAAAAAAAAGTGCTTTAATGGGCCACCCTCCTCAGAAGCAGCAGCCCCTTTCCCTAAGACTAACCCTCTGCAATTAGTCTAATTAATGTGAAACAATGGAGCACATGGCCACTTATCAAATTGATTGTTCTCCCTATAGAAGGGGGAGTGTGGCAGGCCTGGCCTTGTAAAGGGCGACTAATTTCAGAAGATGATTGGAGTTGTCACGTTGCTGTGGGCCAATTACCTCCCGACTTCGGTCACGGGCGGCGGAAGCGATAATTAGCATGCGTTTAAAAGGGCTGTATTCTAATTAGGTGCACTTTGTCAAAATATGGCGGAGAGAGTTCAGATGGTGGAGGAACTTCATTTTGGTGCGAAGATGGCCTATAACATACACCACACACGTCCCATAATGAGTGTGATTTTTTTTTCCCTCACCCACAAAAAAGACTCTTGTTAAGCCCCTTAAGCCCATCTCCAGAAGCTTAACAGAGACACTTTAACAGAGTCCTATAAACTGCTTCCCTCTCCTCTGTAGCTGCTGCAAATCCATCATTAATCCTTTCAATTAATTTATTCTTGTGGGCTTCTCCTAAGGTTGAGCCCCTATGATTTAATATGGCACTTTGTTGCCATGCTGACACTGAAATGAGAAACCTCCGACGCAAGAGGTGAAGCGTCTTCCGTTCTCGCCTCAGACAAAGTGATATTGTTTGGCAGGAACTGTAACGTAGTTCAGACGGCATGTGTACATGCATAGTTCAGGCTCCTGAACCCGAGAAGAGGATTCTCCGGTGGTCTACATTCGCCGCATTCTCTTAATAACCGTTTTACATTTTTAATTAATTCCATTTGAGGCCATTGAGAATTTTAAACATGGTAATTGCAAGGGAAAGGGCCTGAGGGGTTTTTGGCTGTATACGAACATATTTCTATTCCGTAAAAGAGTCAGAAAACACTTTAGCTTGAAGATTGTGCCAGAGCATAACGACAAAGCGACTGTAATCAGGTGCCAGATGGCAATTTTTGTTAGCATTCACTGTTCTTCTCTTAATTATCAATGATAGCACTTGCTTTACTGTGTCGCCATATGCTTTATCTATTAAAGTAACAAAAGTCTTTACGTTCGCAGTAAACAGAAAGCCAAGCTTCTAAATAGCATTGTGCTGTGAACACTCCTTTCATCACAGATTTTTGGTTCTGGATTTCACTCTCATGACTATTAGCAGTAACGGCATGCTAGGAGATCTTTATCTTGCAGCTGAACGTTTCCGTCGTGCTGTAAATTAAGTCAATTATTCTGTTAAGCTAATTACTATTCCAGTTAGCACAGCTATAACAGCTTCCTGACCTTATTATCATATCTTTAGCAGTGCACATGGCGGAGTCAGAGAGCAGAGGCATGTGGGTTTGGGTCTGTTTTACAGTGTGTCAGTGCACCTAGGGTAATTGAACATCATTGTAGCACTTTGGCTAATTTAACATTCTTGCTATTCAACAATGATTTCAAGCTACATATTAAATAATAGTACCAAGCTAGTACTAGTATTTTTATTTATTTATTTATTTATCTATTTATTTATTTAATGTAGTGACTGTGGACGCTTGCTGGATCTTTTGTTGTGTGACTTCAGGGGACAGATTTGGTTGGAGCGAAATGGAGGGATGGAGAGATGCTGGATGACAGAAGAGAGAACGCTGTCTGTTGTTAGGCTCGGGAGTGGTCTGTGTAACAAGGCAGTGAGTACGGAAAAGCCCAGGGGAGCTTCTGCTCTCCAGATCAGACGCCGCCATTCAATCAGAGCGGCAGGGAGAAGGAGGTCCCCAAAAACACGTCAGATGACATGTCAGTCCTTTTCGCACCATCTCTTTACCTCTGTCTCGTTCTCTCTTGCTCGTACATCTCTCACATCTAAACATCTCTTTATGTCAGAGCAAATTGGCTGGGCCTTAGATCCCTGTCTGGCTCCTGAAAAGTGAATTAATCTGTTGGTGGATGTGGGGATTGAGACACCAGGACAAGCGTGGAACTGAAGAAAAAAAAAAAAGCAGCAGAAGAGGAAGAATTCCTTGTTTATAGACAAATCGCTCGTTGTATTTGTAGAACTTACACAGCTGTTGGAAATGTAAATGAAGTAAATGATTGCTATGCAAGAAACTCTTTGTTTTCCTTTGCGACAACAGGCCAAAACAGTCTTCTGGTGTGACTAAAGAAATTCGTCCTAGATGCAGGAGTCT